>NC_134493.1:7260970-7423470 GCF_040206685.1 Ascaphus truei
AAAAGAAGAGTAGTGCACGTAACCGACCGGAATCTGACGAAGGAAGTGATTTCCGAAACGCGTTATTCCTGGTCGTTTGCGTGCTGTAGTACTATACACGGAGAGCCACCGTAGCCATCACGTGTTTGCCTGTTTGCGGTCCTGCAGTTAGACGCGGATGCAGGAAGACATCGCGCCAGTGCTTACAAGACGGCTGTTCGGAGCCGAAGTGTTAACCTATTATGTGAGTTTATATTTAATTTTTATGTTAATAAAGTGTATATTGTTTTAATTTGCCGCCTATGCCATCCTTATTGGGACGGTAAGCCGGACAAGGGAAAGCATTTGTGACTGGCGACAACATTCTGTGTACGGAAGATTTTGCAAAGATACCATTTGCTAGGAAGGGGCTCACACATGGCCGTGTGAGTATAGCTATATATATATTCACATACCGTTCCGTGATCCCCGAGTGAGATATTCTCACTGCAGGGTTGTTACACTTCTAATTGTGTTCCTAATTTGTATAACATTGCATTATTGATATACTCTTTCTATACTGTATATTGATTCCGTGTGTGCGCTCACCACCCTTCCAATTCTACCATCGTTTGAGGATCAAGGGATGATCCTCTCCAGGTTGAGCTGCAGAATCTACGTAGGCCAGTATAACTATCACCACTTGGTTTTTTCCCTTTACCTTTTTTGTTCATATTTATACCTATTTTGAGCCTGTTATCTGCTATTTTGGCAAGGACACTCTATTTGTCCTAAAGTATTGTGAGGGAGCGCTCTAGTTATCTCCATTTTGCAGAATGCAGAATAAGCCAATTAAATATTAGAAAACAGAAATGTCTCTTTTTTTTGTATTTTTGTATTTCTACACAGTGTACAGACTTCCAAAAAAAGATTTTACGCCAGATACTATGCATCATTTTATATGTGCATGCACATGTGCTTTTAACTGACAGTGGAATAGGACAACGAGAGGAGGCATACATCGAACCCCTTTGATCTAGGTCTTTAATCTTCAAGGAATGCTCCCAAGGTCAAAATCAATGTTTAACCCATTCGGGAAAGATTTTTTAATTCATAAATCCGGTAGGCTTCACGCCTTCTGATCTGGTTTAGCTTATTTCCACCTCTCCAATTCCTTGGTGAGGTCTCAATCGCTTGACAAACCAAACCTTTCGGTTTTGGTTGTGGTGTGTTAAAAAGTTATGCGGGACACTATGTATAATGAGACCTTAACCCTAATATTGTATGCATGTTCGTAGATCCTTCTTGAAATTGTCTGCCTGCTCCCCACATACTGTAGGCCACATGGGCACTGTACAATATATATAACGAATGAAGTACAGTATGACAGTTTATATATGAACTAATGTTATATGTTTTAGAAGTAAAGTTAGATGTAAATGCACTCTTACTCATGCTGTATGTGCACGACAAACAGGTGTCAAAAAACTTTCTGTCGCTCACTAAGGCAGTTTTTGATTGCAGCAAGGGCCAACTGGGTGCCAGTTTGAATTTTAAATTGGCTGCTTTTTAAAGATAATTGAAGGTTTTGGTGGGAGGATTTGTGATAAAGTGGTGTCTTGAAACAGAATGGGCCAAGGTTTATTGAATATTTTATGGATTTGGGGGGCCATCTGGTTATATTGGGTGATGAAAGATAATTGGTTAATGACGCAGAGGGCTGTTCTTCCTTTCTATATTCCAAGAGAGGTTGTCTGTCTATCTGTTGTACCTCTGCAAGTGTATTGTCAAGTTCATGAATGGGGAACATTCTATTGATAAACTTTGTTTTCAATTTGTTGGCCTGAATCGCACATGCTTTATTATTTGAACAGTTGCGCTTCAGGCAAACAAACTGTCCTCGAGGTATGTTCCTTATCCACTGGCGATTGTGGTGGCTATCTGCCATTAAGTAATTATTAGCTTGCACCGTTTTATAAAATGTCTTGGTACTGTATGAATACAATTGTCTATTGTAGGATGTCCAAATCCAAAAACTTAATGTGCTCTTTATCATATTGGCATGTGAATCTAAGATTCCTGTTGTTGCTATTTATATAAATAATAAATGAATCAAAAGATCCAAACTACCACTCCAATACTCTGACCAATCCATTGACATTGGGTTGATCATAGTGAGTATAAATTTAGAGACATACTCCGGTATACCATACACACCTGAGGAAGTGTAGTCACGAAACGCGTAGGGTTAGAGGTGAATCTTTCACATCAGCTGATCCGGAGACGTGTTCGCTATCCTGCGCGCACAGCTTCGGCAAGGCAGTGATAAAGTTGCAGCCATCCACACTCATTCCGAGTGAGTACACAGACGGCACCAGGAAATCCAACGGATATTACCTTAGCACAGGCGTCAGTGGAGAGGAACCACATGTGGGTCATCTGCCACCTTTCAAATTTGACAAAGATTATCCAATGTGCCTGTTTATACCCTACTTGTTGTATGTGGGACTCCAGTTTTTCCCAGAGTCATGCATCTCATGTGATCCAAAGACCAGATTGTAATTTTATATACAGGCATACCCCGCATTAACGTACGCAATGGGACCGGAGCATGTATGTAAAGCGAAAATGTACTTAAAGTGAAGCACTACCTTTTCCCACTTATCTATGCTTGTATTGTACTGCAATAGTCATATACGTGCATAACTGATATAAATAACGCATTTGTAACAGGCTCTATAGTCTCCCCGCTTGCGCACAGCTTCAGTACAGGTAGGGAGCCGGTATTGCTGTTCAGGACGTGATGACAGGCGCATGCGTGAGCTGCCGTTTGCCTATTGGGCGATATGTACTTACTCGCGAGTGTACTTAAAGTGAGTGTACTTAAAGCGGGGTATGCCTGTATAACTATCTGATATACCGGGCGTTGCCCGGGATTTAATTTTCCCGCTCCCCCCCTCTCTACGCCCCACCCCTCTCTCACTCTCTCTCCCCATTCCCCCTCTCTCTCTCTTCGTCGTTCAGAGCAATCCGCTCCCCCCCTGCAAAGCTCCACCCCCCCCCCTTGTTCACAGCTCCGATTCCCCCACAGTTCATCTCCGGTGCCCCCTGAGGCCCACGAGGCAGCCCTCAATGTCTTCCCCCGGCAGATGGGAGGGTTGTTCGGTGCCTCACTGTTGGGGTGGGCGGGAGATTTGCGTGGCGCCGGCTCACTGGGGTGCGGGTGGGGGAGTTGCTTACCGGCGGGAGCGTCTCACTGTGGCGGGGTTTATCGGCAGTGGCGGGTTGTTTGGCGGTGGGTCAAGGAGGGCTGGTTGGCTGGCGGTAGCTCACTCACTGTGGGGCTGGTGGATTGGTCATTGGTGGCTGTCCGCTTCGGGGGCGGGAGGGTTGTGCGGCGGATCGCTCTGGTTCCCCCTATTCACAGGTCATGTCCCCCCCAGTTCCCAGCTCCGAACGTGGCCCTGGCTGCAGGCCTGCCAACAGAAATCATACATATACAAATATACCCCAACCTCCCAATACATATATATATATATATATACACACGGTGTGCTGTGTGGGGGAGAACGTGTGCCGGTGTGCTGTAAGGGGGTGCCCGTGTGGGGGGCTGCCGGTGTGCTGCGGGTATTGCCGGTGTGGTGTGGGGGGTGCGGGTGTGCTGCATGGGGGCCCGATGCTGCGGGGGGATGCAGGGGTGCTGCATGGGGGCCCGATGCTGCGGGGTTGCGGGTGTGATGCATGGGGGCCCGATGCTGCGGGGGGTGCGGGAGTGCTGTGGGGGAGGTGGGGGAAAGTGTGCTGGGGTGCTGTGGGTGTTGTTGGTGTGCGTGGGGGGTGTGGGTGTGCTGAGGGGGGTGCGGGTATTCTGTGGGGATGGTCTGATGTTTTGGGGGAGTGGGTGTGCTGTGGAGTGGGAAGGTGTGCCGGGGTGCTGTGGGTGTTGTTGGTGTGCGAGGGGTGGAGGGGTGGGTGTGCTGCTGGGGAGGGTTTGGGTGTGCTGCTGGGGAGGGTGTGGGTGGGCTGCAGGGGGGCCCGATGCTGCTGGGTGGGCAGGAGTGCTCTGGGGTGGAAAGGTGTCCCGGGGTGCTGCGGGTGTTGTTGGTGTGTGCAGGGGATGCGTGTATGCTGCGGCGGGCCAATGCTGCAGGGGGGGTGGGTGTGCTGGGGGGCGGGTAGGTGTGCCGGGGTGCTTCGGGTGTTGTTGTTGTGCGCAGGGGGGGCAGGTGTGCTGTTGGGGGGGTGCGGGTGTGCTTCAGGGGGGCCAATGCTGTGGGGGGTGTACTGGGGGGGGGGGAAGGTGTGCCGGGGTGCTGCGGGTGTTGTTGGTGTGCGCGGGGGCAGGTGTGCTGCTGGGGGGGGGCAGGTGTGGTGCGGGTGTGCTGCGGGGGGGGGGGGGGGCGATGGTGCGGGGGTGTTGTGGGCGGGGGGAAGGTGTGCCGGGGTGCTGCGGTTGCTGTTGGTGGGCGCAGGGGGTGTGGGTGTGCTGCAGGGGGGGGGCAATGCTGCGGGGGGTACGGGTGTGATGCATGGGGGAGGGGGAGGATTGTGCCGGGATGCTGTGGGTGTTGTTGGTGTGCATGGGAGGTGTTTGTGTGCACAAACCCACAGACAAACATCACAGACAAAAATTTCAGTTTTATATATATATATATATATATATATATATATATATATATATATATAATTAAATTGTTTTTGTACTCATTTAGCATTTCATTAGCTCTTGTATGTGGATGTACTGTATGTTTGTTAGTTTCATGTGGTTAGTCTTAATCTGTTGTGTTTTCTGTTTTGTTTTGTCCTATTAGTTATAATTGGTTAGCAGTATACACTATGATTTGTCTATGTACTTATTTTCACATGTCCTGAGACATGTAATCTGTTTTTGATAATTTATTTCAAATGAGACCATGTTATGATCACTGTTACCCAAATGTTCCAAGACTTGATGTCATTATAATCTGCCTTGCAACCAATGTTAGCCAATGTATGCAAATTTGTATAAGAGCCTGTGAGAACTGCACTCACCAGAGTCATTGCTTGATGCTCCTTGCTGATCACAAGTATCGTGGAGCAATAAATTACTCAATATATCGAACCTGTGTTGGCTCTTGTCCGTGTGCAAAGAAACAGACATCCATGGTTTGTGGCAGCATGGTGGGTTCCAATATCTCGGACATTTGGATCAGAGGGGACATTAGCATTTTGGGAATTTATATATACTATTTTTATTTATATATTTCCTTTTATTTATTTATTTTGGGCATCAGTATATTTTTTTCAGTAGGAGTATAGCGGTATCATCATTTTTTACTTATTTTTTTATATGTTTGTCTGTGTATTCTATTAATTGCTAATAATGTCCATTTTGCTTTTTCTCATACTATTTTTGTCAATTTGAGTGCTTCATAGAGGACTTGCTTTTTTCTCTTTTTGTGTGACACACACACACACACACACACACATATATACTGTATATATGTGCTTTGTACTCCTCCCCGTATAAAATAACTTTTATTAATTAACATCATATAAATGCATTAATAATACTGGAATAGTGACAAGTGATTATCAACATGATATATATTTCATTTCACATGCAATCGATGAGTAACAATTCAGCATCTAGTAATATAAATAACGCGTCTTCATGTGACGTGCCTACGTGGTCATTTGACAAGGCTCACTTTGCACTATGCAAATCTACATTAATTCGCCCAGCTAAGGTGCACACGCAACAAAGCTTGCGCACGCACATTACACTGGCGACACACTTTATTCGAGCACGGCTAGTCCCGCGAATTCGGGTATACTCGGGTGTATTCAGGTTTCTGATAGTTTTCTGCCAGAGTACATTGCGTTATTTTCCGGTCGGAATTTAAGCTTTTTATTCCGGCTGGTTACAATACTGCAATGCCGTCAAAATACACATGGTGGCGCTTGCGAGCTATTCTCTGTGAAGCCGTCCCCTATAATGAATTGTAATGCAGTATACTGTATACTGTATACTATATACTGTATATACTGTATAACAACAACCCCTGTAAGCCCTAACATACAGTACTGTACAGTACTGTACTGTACTGTATATGCACATACATAAATGATACTACTGTATGGGCGGCGGGGGCGAGATGTGTTTGCAGCAGAGAGAGATCCGCTGCTCTCTCTCTGCGCAAACATCCGCACATTAAAAATTATTTGAAATACATTTTTATTGATAGTGTAGATGTGCAGGGGGTCTGCGGAGCTGAACCGCGTTGGTTTTAGGTCTGGGGACCCAGTGCCCCCCGAGATACAGGCCCCTTTAGGGGGTGCCGGTATCCCTCTGCGTTTAAAGATCCCGATCACGTGACCGCGGCCTGTAAACCAAGCAGAGCAGAGGGATACCGGCACCCCCTAAAGGGGCCTGTATCTCGGGGGGCACGGGGTCCCCAGACCTGAAACCTGTGCGCTTCTGCTCTGGAGACCCTCTGCACATGTACACTATCAATAAAACACATACAATATACAGTATAAATAAACACTCGTTCTTTACCTTAGCGTCTATGCGCTATGGTAAAGAAGCATTATTTTAATAATATTGTAAAGTGAGCAGGGGGTTCCCTGAGCCAGAAATTAATGCTCAGGGAACCCCCCCCCCCCCTGCTCCTGATCAATATTATTAAAAATACGGAAAATGCTGCGTCATTACCATAGCGGATAGCCGCTAAGGCAATGAAGGGGTTAACCCACCGTGCCCGCTTTATTGTGTGTAGTGGGGATTGGTGAGGGGGGTATTTGGCCCTTGGTGTGAGTTTAGGACTTGCGGGAGGGGGGGGGGGTTGCGGGTGCACTTAACCCCTTCACGACCGTAGCAGTTAATACCGCTACGGTCATGAAGGGGTTAAGCCCTCCCGCTACCCCCCCCCCCCCCCGCAAGCCCTCCCCAACCATCGTTGGGGAGAATACCCCATTCACCCACCCTCCCGCAACCCACAACAATAAAATACACACAGCAGCCGTCAAAAAATAAATAAATAAATGACAATAAATACATTTGAAATACATTTTTATTGATAGTGTAGATGTGCAGGGGGTCTGCGGAGCTGAACCGCGTTGGTTTTAGGTCTGGGGACCCCGTGCCCCCCGAGATACAGGCCCCTTTAGGGGGTGCCGGTATCCCTCTGCGTTTCAAGATCCCGATCACGTGACCGCGGCCTGTAAACCAAGCAGAGCAGAGGGATACCAGCACCCCCTAAAGGGGCCTGTATCTCGGGGGGCACGGGGTCCCCAGACCTGAAACCTGTGCGCTTCTGCTCTGGAGACCCTCTGCACATGTACACTATCAATAAAACACATACAATATACAGTATAAATAAACACTCGTTCTTTACCTTAGCGTCTATGCGCTATGGTAAAGAAGCATTATTTTAATAATATTGTAAAGTGAGCAGGGGGTTCCCTGAGCCAGAAATTAATGCTCAGGGAACCCCCCCCCCCCTGCTCCTGATCAATATTATTAAAAAAATACACACAGCAGCCGCCAAAAAATAAATAAATAAATGACAATAAATACATTTGAAATACATTTTTATTGATAGTGTAGATGTGCAGGGGGTCTGCGGAGCTGAACCGCGTTGGTTTTAGGTCTGGGGACCCTGTGCCCCCCGAGATACAGGCCCCTTTAGGGGGTGCCGGTATCCCTCTGCGTTTAAAGATCCCGATCACGTGACCGCGGCCTGTAAACCAAGCAGAGCAGAGGGATACCGGCACCCCCTAAAGGGGCCTGTATCTCGGGGGGCACGGGGTCCCCAGACCTGAAACCTGTGCGCTTCTGCTCTGGAGACCCTCTGCACATGTACACTATCAATAAAACACATACAATATACAGTATAAATAAACACTCGTTCTTTACCTTAGCGTCTATGCGCTATGGTAAAGAAGCATTATTTTAATAATATTGTAAAGTGAGCAGGGGGTTCCCTGAGCCAGAAATAAATGCTCAGGGAACCCCCCCCCCTGCTCCTGATCAATATTATTAAAAATACGGAAAATGCTGCGTCATTACCATAGCGGATAGCCGCTAAGGCAATGAAGGGTTTAAGGCATAATAAACAATTAATACATTCAATACATATTTTTCACGTCTGTGTTAAAACTCCCTGCCTTCTCTCTAATCTATGTAAAAACCCCTCCCCCTATCCCCCTATTGTGTGTGTGCGTTAAGCTTCCCTGCAAGCTATGTAAAAAAACCTCCCCCTATTGTGTGTGTGTGTTAAATCTGCCTGGCCTGTGTTTCTGATTGCTGAGTGCTCTGCGTTTAAAGGTCCCGATCACGTGATCGCGGCCTGTAAACCAAGCAGAGCAGAGGGATACCCGCACCCCCTAAAGGGGCCTGTATCTCGGGGGGCACGGGGTCCCCAGACCTGAAACCTGTGCGCTTCAGCTCCGGAGACCCCCTGCACATGTACACTGTGAATAAAACACACACATCATTAAAGAATCATTCTTTAGCTTAGCGGCTATGCGCTATGGTAAAGAAGCAGCATTTCTGTCTTTTTAATAATATTGTACAGTACAGTGAGCAGGGGGTGCCCTGAGACAGAAATCTAATCTCAGGGGACCCCCTGCTCCTGCACAATATTATTAAAAGTTCAGAAACGAGGCTTCATTAGCATAGCGTATAGCCGCTAAGGTAATGAAGGGGTTAAGGCATAATAACCAATAAATACATTCAATACACTACCCACTACCCATGGCAACCTCCGCTGCTGTACAGTAAAACAGAGAAAAAAAATAACACTTTCAAAGTAATGTCCCCTAACCCCTTAATCACCATAGCGGTTATTAACCGCTACAGTCATGAAGGGGTTAACCCACCCTCACCCACCCACCACTCGGGATGCCTACATACCCTCCCACACTAACCCCCCCACCCGTGAGGCCTAACCACCCAGTCAGTACCCACAAGGGAGGCCTACCCACATACCGTTGGGGAAACACCCCACCCCCACCCCAGTACCCACAATAAAAACAGTACAATGACCCACAATAAACAGCATTCTATTTATTAAATACATTACCCACCCCCTGTGCCCCTCCCCCCCCCATAAATACAAGATTTATTCTTTTACATTCAGGGTCCATAACGCAGCCCCATGCTAGTCCCCGGTGGGCTGGCAGGGCACCTGGACAGACCTACAGTTTACCAGCAGCATTCCACAGGTTCTGGAGGCCTGCTGGTGGATCCTGCCAGCACCATGGCGCCCAGGTGGTCTCCTTGGGTCACTGTGAGCCACAATTGGGTCCCCACGGTAGGCCCAAGGATGTCTGGGAGCCCCGGGTCAAACCCACAGGTGTCTGCGGGGCCTCGGGTGGTTCCCATGGGGGTCTGGGGAACTCACGGGTGCTCACTATGGGTCCGCGGTGCCCCCACAGAAGTGGGACCACACATCATCATCCCCGCACCTACGGGTCGGAGGTGCCCCCACAGAAGTGGGACCACACATCGTCATGCCCGCAGACTACGGGTCGGAGGTGCCCCCACAAAAGTGGGACCACACATCATCATCCCCGCATGTGTCACCTGTGGACCCACCAGCCTGCTACCCTTTAGGATACCAGAGGATTCCCCGCGGGTGGTCTCCAGAGGTCCCACGCAAAACCACGGAAGTAACCCTGAATGTAAAAAAAATAAACCTGGCCTATACTGTACATTCAATACATACACCCTCCCCCCCAACACCTACAGTACAATAATGTGCAAAATAACTATTATCCAGATATGGATAATAGATTAATTGCCCATTATTAAAAACATTAACTAGTATATACAAATAAATAAAGTACTACTGACCTCATCAATACGAAGTGTCCGATGCCAGCGCCTTCCTTCTCTTGCCCACACAAAACATAGCCAAAACCAAGCCAATACATTGCAATTACATTCAGATATCAATTAACCCCTTAAACACCTTATCGGATAATAACCGCAAAGGTAATTAAGGGGTTAAGCCACACAGGCACGATACCCACCCTTCACCCATGAATTTGTACTGTGGCTTCATCATGCAACTATATATATATACTGTATATATATACATACAGAGAGACAGAGAGAAAGAGAGAGAGAGAGAGAGAGAGATATATACAGTATATATATATACACACGTTATATACACACCCATGATAAACCAATATACTGTACAGTACAAATAAATGTAGAAGGGTTATCAAAAGCACTGTCCTACAACCAAACTCTTCTCCATACATACACACTAAATTTAAATTAATTTCCTTTAATATTCATAACTGATCTCTCAATCTACTGTAAATCATCACTAAACCTCTGAAAAGCCATTTAAACAACTTACATTCCAATATAAATGATGCCTAAATATCTACTGTATGCACCATATACATTCTGCAAATTACTGTAATCAACCAAGTAAACAAAACTCAATTAGCAATCATTATTTACATCCCTAAACAATTCACACTAGATCCTGAACAATAAAATCATTAACAAATTCACGCCTAGAGCAGAACAATTAAGCCTTTGAAAAAATATATGTACCGACAAAAATACAACCTTTACAAACCAAGCCTACCTATCCCTGACCTTCCTCAAACACACAATACAATACCAAGGAATACTGTACAGTACATCTATCTAATTTTAAAATACTTTAAACTCACAAAATAATTAAAAACACATCTAATCCAGCTTTTAAAACATCATCATTTCTTAACCTGAATGTATACTGTACAGTATATCTCTCTAGACATATATATTGTACATACATACATACAGTGGCAAGAAATGATATACCACAAAAAAAAAAAATACACATGTTAAAAAACCTTTTGAAATAATTAACAAGTTAAATAAAATACATTTCTTTACTGTAGTTCACTTACCATTACTTGCCCCCACCGACTCCCGTTGCCCAGCTTACTCACGAACCAATCCACGATCAGGAACCCATAAAATAATAAACCATTCAAAATAATAAACATTAAACTAAAAATCCAAACCAATCCACGGGTCTTCTACTTGTAATACATCTTCATCTGTATTCTTCTATCTCCTTCCGGGCGGGGCGGGGCGTGGTCTTCTTTCCATCATCGGCCACGCCCTTGTCTTTTTTCTTCTCCGGAGGTCCTTCATCCGCGGCGTCTGGTTGCAAAATGAGACGACATAGGCTTTTAAAGGCCTATGACGTCACATTTTTTGTCATGGTTCCCACGGTCCTGATTGAGCCGTGAAAACCATGTGTTTTGGCCGATAAAAAAAAAATGATGACGTCACTTAAAGGGAATGAAAGCACAGCCAATCAGAATGGCTTTGCTTCAAATGCCTTTAAGGTGACGTCATTAAAAGACACATGGCCGTGCACACATGGTACTAGAGCCAATCAGAGCGTGGGAACTGTATCCCTACTCTGATTGGCTCTGGTATACCATGTGTCAGGGGCTTGGGGGAGAAAGGATGTGACGTCAATAAGGATAAAGTTCCCACGCTCTGATTGGCTACCGTACCACGTGACAGGTTTTCATTGACGTCACATCCTTTCTCCCCCAAGCCCCTGACACATGGTATACCAGAGCCAATCAGAGTAGGGATAAAGTTCCCACGCTCTGATTGGCTCTAGTACCATGTGTGCACGGCCATGTGTCTTTTAATGACGTCAACTTAAAGGCAATTGAAGCAAAGCCATTCTGATTGGCTGTGCTTTCATTCCCTTTAAGAGACGTCATCATTTTTTTATTATCGGCCAAAACACATGGTTTTCACGGTCCAATCAGGACCGTGGGAACCATGACGCAAAATGTGACGTCATAGGCCTTTAAAAGCCTATGTCGTCTCATTTTGCAGCCAGACGCCGCGGAGGAAGGACCTCCGGAGAAGAAAAAAGACAAGGGCGTGGCCGATGATGGAAAGAAGACCACGCCCTGCCCCGCCCGGAAGGAGATAGAAGAAAGAAGAATACAGATGAAGATGTATTACAAGTAGAAGACCCGTGGATTGGTTTGGATTTTTAGTTTAATGTTTATTATTTTGAATGGTTTATTATTTTATGGGTTCCTGATCGTGGATTGGTTCATGAGTAAGCTGGGCAACGGGAGTCGGTGGGGGCAAGTAATGGTAAGTGAACTACAGTAAAGAAATGTATTTTATTTAACTTGTTAATTATTTCAAAAGGTTTTTTAACATGTGTATTTTTTTTTTTTTGTGGTATATCATTTCTTGCCACTGTATGTATGTATGTACAATATATATGTCTAGAGAGATATACTGTACAGTATACATTCAGGGTAAGAAATGATGATGTTTTAAAAGCTGGATTGGATGTGTTTTTAATTATTTTGTGAGTTTAAAGTATTTTAAAATTAGATAGATGTATTATTCCTTGGTATTGTATTGTGTGTTTGAGGAAGGTCAGGGATAGATAGCCTTGGTTGTACTGTAAAGGTTGTATTTTTGTCGGTACTTATATTTTTTCAAAGGCTTAATTGTTCTGCTCTAGGCGTGAATCTGTTAATGGTTTCATTGTTCATGATTGAGTGTGAAATGTTTAGGGATCTAAATAATGATTGCTAATTGATTTTTGTTTACGTTGATTAATTTGCAGAATGTATACAGTATGGTGCATAGATTTTATGCATTTTGGAATGTGACTTTTTTCATTGGTTTGTGATCATATACAGTACAGTAGATTGTGAGATCAGTTAGGATTTTTAAAGGAAATTGATTTTAATGTAGTGTCTGTATGGAGAAGTGTTTGGTTGTAGAACAGTATGGTTTTGATAACCCTTCTACATTTATTTGTACTGTACAGTATATTGGTTTATCATGGGTGTGTATATAACGTGTGTATATATATATATACTGTATATATCTCTCTCTCTCTCTCTCTTTCTCTCTGTCTCTCTGTATGTATATATATACAGTATATATATATAGTTGCATGATGAAGCCACAGTACAAATTCATGGGTGAAGGGTGGGTATCGTGCCTGTGTGGCTTAACCCCTTAATTACCTTTGCGGTTATTATCCGATAAGGTGTTTAAGGGGTTAATTGATATCTGAATGTAATTGCAATGTATTGGCTTGGTTTTGGCTATGTTTTGTGTGGGCAAGAGAAGGAAGGCGCTGGCATCGGACACTTCGTATTGATGAGGTCAGTAGTACTTTATTTATTTGTATATGCTAGTTAATGTTTTTAATAATGGGCAATTAATCTATTATCCATATCTGGATAATAGTTATTTTGCACATTATTGTACTGTAGGTGTTGGGGGGGAGGGTGTATGTATTGAATGTACAGTATAGGCCAGGTTTATTTTTTTTACATTCAGGGTTACTTCCGTGGTTTTGCGTGGGACCTCTGGAGACCACCCGCGGGGAATCCTCGGGTATCCTAAAGGGTAGCAGGCTGGTGGTTCCACGGGTGACACATGCGGGGATGATGATGTGTGGTCCCACTTCTGTGGGGGCACCGCGGACCCGTAGTCTGCGGGCATGACGATGTGTGGTCCCACTTCTGTGGGGGCACCTCCGACCCGTAGGTGCGGGGATGATGATGTGTGGTCCCACTTCTGTGGGGGCACCGCGGACCCGTAGTGAGCACCCGTGAGTTCCCCAGACCCCCATGGGAACCACCCGAGGCCCCGCAGACACCTGTGGGTTTGACCCGGGGCTCCCAGACATCCTTGGGCCTACCGTGTGGACCCAATTGTGGCTCACGGTGACCCAAGGAGACCACCTGGGCGCCATGGTGCTGGCAGGATCCACCAGCAGGCCTCCAGAACCTGTGGAATGCTGCTGGTAAACTGTAGGTCTGTCCAGGTGCCCTGCCAGCCCACCGGGGACTAGCGTGGGGCTGCGTTATGGACCCTGAATGTAAAAGAATAAATCTTGTATTTATGGGGGGGGGGGCACAGGGGGTGGGTAATGTATTTAATAAATAGAATGCTGTTTATTGTGGGTCATTGTACTGTTTTTATTGTGGGTACTGGGGTGGGGGTGGGGTGTTTTCCCAACGGTATGTGGGTAGGCCTCCCTTGTGGGTAGTTAGTGGGTGAGGGTTGAGGGTGGTTAGGCCTCACGGTGTGGGGGGTTAGAGTGGGAGGGTATGTACAGTAGGCGTCCCGAGTGGTGGGTGAGGGCGGGTTAACCCCTTCATGACTGTAGCGGTTAATAACCGCTATGGTGATTAAGGGGTTAGGGGACATTACTTTGAAAGTGTTATTTTTTTTCTCTGTTTTACTGTACAGCAGCGGAGGTTGCCATGGGTAGTGGGTAGTGTATTGAATGTATTTATTGGTTATTATGCCTTAACCCCTTCATTACCTTAGCGGCTATACGCTATGCTAATGAAGCCTCGTTTCTGAACTTTTAATAATATTGTGCAGGAGCAGGGGGTCCCCTGAGATTAGATTTCTGTCTCAGGGAACCCCCTGCTCACTCTACAATATTATTAAAAAGACAGAAATGCTGCTTCTTTACCATAGCGCATAGCCGCTAAGCTAAAGAATGATTCTTTAATGATGTGTGTGTTTTATTCACAGTGTAGATGTGCAGGGGGTCTGCGGAGCTGAAGCGCACAGGTTTCAGGTCTGGGGACCCCGTGCCCCCCGAGATACAGGCCACTTTAGGGGGTGCCGGTATCCCTCTGCTCTGCTTGGTTTACAGGCCGCGGTCACGTGATCGGGGCTTTTAATGCAGAGCTGGATACCGGCACCCCCTAAAGAGGCCTGTATCTCGGGGGGCACGGGGTCCCCAGACCTGAAACCAGTGCGGTTCAGCTCCAGAGACCCCCTGCACATCTACACTATAAATAAAAATGTATTTCAAATGTATTTATTTGTATTTATTTATTTATTTATTTATTGCGGGGATGCTGTGTGTGATTATTTTTTATTGTGTTTAGCGGGGGTGGGTGACGGGGTTTATAAATGTGAGTTTATAAATAAAATAAAGAATATTATTTATAGGGGCCTTAGAACAGAAGTTCCCACGCCAATTGCGCGCTGATTGCTCTTTTGTTACAATGTTGCTGGTCTTGCGGGTTTGCAGTCTGGCAGCAAAAAGCAGTTTGTAGTACTGAGTGTGAGATAAAGTAACCAGTTCTTTTATTGCTGAAGTCGCCACCAAAAACTTTTATTTACAAATACAGTACAAAAACCGTGCAACACACAACAACATTCAGTATCCTTTGTTTAAGTACAGCAGGTACTATAGGGTAAAACATGTACTGTACAGTACAGCACAATATTACAGTATGGTCTCACTGAAAATTCTCCCCATTTTCCAGCCATGGCCGATGCCTTGCATGGCGCAAAACGCCATTAATGCAGTCTCTAACGCCTCTCATTACAGGATCTGTAACAGGGTAATAGCGCTGCATTTCTTCCACAATCTTTTTCCTTAAATTGGCAGGAAGGGCATTTTTTTGGCGATTCCCATCATAGTTCACTTTGAACACCCACTCGCAGTACAATGTGTAGGGAACATGGTGTTTAAATATGATCAAGGCATACTTGTGTGGTATACCAGCACTCCTCACCCTATACTTCTCCCTCAGAGAAGATCGCACAGGGAGATGTCGGGCACTGTTTGTATGCGAGCGGGTGTAGGAAGTCTTTTGGGAGCGGGTGTACTTGAGGCGATGGGCAATGGTAGGGTGTCTGGGAGGAAGCTTTCCTCCGGTAGTGGTCGCCGGGTTGTCTCCTGGCGTGGTCTTGACGGGGTTGTCATGTCCTCCTCAATAGCATAGTACACTGTATCTTGTGGTGGAGGGGGTGTGCTTGGTGATGGAAGGGGGTCGAAGGTACCATGCATCACATCCATGTCACCCCCCTGCTCCAGCGTCGGGGAAACAGGGGCATTAACACCGAGCAAATAATGTATGCCCGCTATGTCTGCCTCTATCTTGTGCATCCGTTGATCCAGCCGCTGCTCCATTTGTAGCATCCCTTGCTCCATATGTAGCACCGACTCCAGAAGCAGATCTAGCTTTGCCAGCACACTAGAATTCCCGGGGAGATCCACACTTAGCCCATTCAGGATCCGGTCCAACGAGCTGCTTGTGCATGGCATCTGGAGATCTGGGGGGATGGGTGCAACGGAGGATGAGATGGGGGTTCCCTGGAGAGAAGCGGCATCGATGGAGAGTGGAAGAGGTGACCTGGGGATGCCCGGTACAGGAGAAGCTGCAGCGTGGTGGAAGAGGGATGGAGAAGGTGACCGCTGGATTTCCGGGCGAGAAGCAGAGTCGTCCAAGAGCAAAGGAGACAGTGACCCGTTGATTTCAGAGGCAGCAGCATCTTCAGATGGAACCGGAGAAGATGGGGGTGGAGAAGCCGGGCTGAAGATTTCCGGGACAGCTACAGCAGAGTCGTCGAAGCTTATGGGAAGTGGTCTGCGGATTCGGTGAGTTGGCTGCCATGCGTCTTGCGTACCGAGCACAGTACCGTATTTCTTCTTCACATAATAAGGCTGACGTGTTTTAAAAGCCTTAGCCTTTGGGGTCAGCAGAAGGTTTTCTTTGTTGGCCTTAGCCTGTCGCTTTGCCTTTGGCTTGGAAACGGTAACTGCCTTTCTCTTTTTCAGTGTGGCAGGCACAGCAGAGGTGAGATGATTCTTTCGTCCATAGAACCGGGGCTGCTCCATGTAAGCGGGAGACACAATGCAGTATCTGGACAATGGCTCAGATAAAGATCAGCAAGTGGTGGGCTATGCAACGTGTACAACCTTTTATGCATGGCTGTCAGGTACAGGTGTTGAAAGTGGGTGGTCTGTTATGTGAGTCATTAACATATAAATACACCATCCATTTTGTGGATTCACTGCACATTGAATACACATCGACTAAACATCGAATATACATTCTTGTGTTTGTATTTCTTTCTACAGTACTCGCAGCAATGCCTGTTAAGAAGATTTCAAAGGATCTCAGCATGAGAATGAAGGAGATGTACACGAGCGGAAAACGAATTGCAGATATCCAGCGCTGGTTAACTGCTTCTGGCCTCGTTGTGCCATCAAGCACCGTGTGCTATCATGCACAAGGAAAAAACAGAGACCGCAAAAAGGCACCAAAGATAACAAATGCGTAAGTATACTGTATTTATAAAACTTAACCAAAAAAAATATAGAAAACTGTAGTGTACATCTACAGTATACCGTATTTATATAGTATATTTATTATATTACAACAGTATATACTGTAGTGTACTGTATGTGTGGTCAATTTATATTTTTTGTGCAGCAGTATACACTTTTGGTATATTGCAATTCATCTGACAACGAATATACAGTATATGATGTGTATTTATTATGATATAACAACAGTATACCGTTTTTATATAGTATATTTATTATATTACAACAGTATATACTGTAGTGTACTGTATGTGTGGTCAATTTATATTTTTTGTGCAGCAGTATACACTTTTGGTATATTGCAATTCATCTGACAACGGAATATACAGTATACAGTATGATGTGTATTTATTATGATATAATAACAGTATATTTATATAGTATATTTATATTACAACAGTACTGTATACTGTATATTTTGTCTATTTATATTTATAGTACAGCAGTATACATTTTTTGTATATTTATATTTACTGTATATTACAACATTACATGTACAGTATACAGTATACATTTTATATTGCTGCATATTAATAACACAATATAATTTCTTTGCATTGTAGGGAGACTACTCTTCTGGTGGACAGAATAAGTGAGGAGAATGATGAGAGGAGCGCATTAAGGGTTAAAAACACTCTTCAGGAAAACCACAATCTGACTGTATCCGAGAGCAGCATAAAGAAGATGAGACGCAGAATTGGATGGAAATATGGACGTGTGAGGTTAGTAGTGGACAGTACAGGAGGTACTGTACTGTAAAGTAAAAGTGTTGTTTTGCAAACTGTACTGAGCTGTGACGCTAACATTTTTTATTCATTGTCATTACAGAGCATACCCCATGATACGGGACGCAAACAAAATCAAAAGAGTGCTCCAGGCCCAGGCATGGATCGACAGCGGTGAGACTTTCCAGGATTGCATCTTCACTGATGAGTCTACTGTGTCGCTGGAGAGATTTGCAAGATTTGCGTTCCACAAAAAAGGCCGCATAACTTTGAAGCCGCGGCCAAAACACCCTGTGAAGCTGCATGTGTGGGGTGCCATCTCTAGGCGTGGACCGGAATGCATTGTCGTCTTTGAAGGTACAATTTCTCAAATATAATGCCGCCTAATGCACTGTACTTGACTAGTGTTGCCTTACCGTATGCACTGTACTGTACTATTGAGCACTTTTCTTTTCTTGCTATAGGAATCATGAATAAAGATTTCTTCCAAGACAACATTGTGCCCGTGATAGTGCGATACATCACACAAGACTTTCCCAATGGTCATCGCTTTTACCAGGACAATGATCCCAAGCACACCGCGTCGACGGCGCATATCCTTGAGCGCGGCATCAACTGGGTGAAGACGCCAGCGGAGTAAGTGCAGTAGACCGTGTCCCATTTATGTTCCCCACTGTTTGTACTGTGTACTGTATCTCTTAAACTAATTGTCCTTTCTTTCCAAACACAGATCGCCAGACTTCAATCCGATCGAAATGGTCTGGCATCAGCTGAAGGACCACATCCGTAAAGTGGCGAAACCCTCCAAGAAGGACGAGTTGTATAAAGCCATAATGAGTTTTTGGAACGATGTACTCACCGAGGAACGATGCAATAAATATATAGACCATATTGCCACTGTGTTGCCCATTGTCATCGCGCGCAATGGACAAGCATCAGGAAAGTAGTACAGTGCTGTAGTATTGTACAGTAGGTACAGTATGATACAGGTAAGTATGGCACAGATTTTAGCTTTCCCAATAGTCAGAGTATACAGTAGTTCCAGTATACAGTACAGTAGACTAGTTTGACATACTACAGTAAGTGCCTACTAACTGCTCCATTTTTTTCTTTCCAGAGAAAGCTGCACCAGCCACCTTCTGTACAGTAGTTCTACCATAATACAGTACGCACATACAGTACAGTACAGTAACTGAACAAAGTTTTTGTTTTCTTGTCGTTCCAGGAAAAAGGGTGGACCAGGGGGGAGGGGGGGCCTTGTGTTCGTCAAATCTGCTTGTGCAGTCAAATGTACAGTATATAAACAGCAGTAATGATGTACACAAAACCTCTCCTCTCTCAATGAACTACTGTACCGCAGACACAATGAGGATACTGTTACAGTATGAAGGGAAAAAGAACAGGATGGGTTATTTAACATTACAGTATACTGTGCAATATTTATACTGTATATTTATATATACTGTATTTTTATTCTAAAGGTATTCGAGAATGTACTCTACTAGATGAGGACCTGGTGACTTTCAACCCTCTCAGACACACAGAAAGGATTATTTCACATCACTGTATATTTATCCTGTATATTTTCAGTAATTTAGAAGCAGTGGCTGTTCTGAACAGCCCAGGGCCAGATTAACAAAACAATGGCTTGGATTGGATTAGCCAGACGATTGATGCTTGGCCAGGGAGGGATTAAAAACTCTAAGGGAGGGGGTGGGTGGTGTAGCTGTAGGATTGTACTGTGTCAGTATTTCCAACGCCAGGTCACCCTAATAATTGCATGAATAAACCCCCAAAGACAAGGCCCAAATATACTAGTACAGTATACTGTACAGTACTGTAAAGTATGTATTATTGTGTGTTGATGTTTTGAATTGCTGTTAACTTGAAAAGTTTCACCATTGTATTGTACTGTATTTGTAAATAAAAGTATTTTGTGGCGACTTCAGCAATAAAAGAACTGGTTAATTTATCTCACATAAAGTACGTGAATACGACCGCAATCACCATTGTACAGTAAATGGGTGCATAGGATGGAACGACAGGTGCTAAAGGGGTATAAATATGATACTGTATTTATCAGTATTGATCAAAGAGAGTTGATCAGAAGGATTCCCCTTATAAAGTATACAGCACTCTATTGTCATTCATACAGTACAGTATACTGTAGTAAAAGGTAGACAACACATGGTCTTGCAGTACAGTATACTGTATTACTAAAAATCTGTCAGGTTGACCAGAATCACTGCGGATATCGGAAAATAATACAATTTTATTAATTCTACGTACTGTATATAAGGGGAATCCTTCTGATCAACTCTCTTTGATCAACACTGATAAATACAGTAATTTATCTCACACTCAGTACTACAAACTGCTTTTTGCTTGCAATAAACAAACAAACAAACAGGGAAGCGCTATACTGTATGAGTTAGGATCAGGCCCAGCAGCCACTTTATGTTGAAAACCACATACAGTATGAAATGAGCATAAATTTGCATGAATAATTACACAAAAATATATAAAATAAATAGCACAAGTCTCTGACAGAGAGAAATTGTCCAGGTGGTGTGGATACAGGTTAATGCCCCTGTCTGATAGGACAGACTCGGGCAAGAATGGCCTGTGAGAGGTGAATATCCAGAATGGTAGCTGGGATGGAAAGCGCTACCAACTGTGCAGGTATTGAAGTGTGTAGAAATGGGAAGGTGCCGTAGGCATCAAATGTGGAAAGCGCTCACCCAGACTTCATACTGTACACTTTGCGCTTTTTGCTTGCAGACTGCAAAGCCGCAAGACCAGCAACATTGTAAAAAAAGAGCAAAAAAAGAGCAATGAGCGCGAAATTGGCGTGGGAACTTCTGTTCTAGGGCCCCTAGAAATAATATTCTTTATTTTATTTATAAACTCACATTTATATATAAAGTATATATTTATTTCTCTTCATGTATTTATTTAGATTTATTTATTAATTGTGGAGCTGCTGTGCGTGAGGGGCCATGGCCAGGATGGGGGGGGGGGGGGTAACGGTACAGTATGTGGGTAGGGGGTGAGGGTGGTTAGACCTCACACTACATTATGCACATTGGGCCCCCCCCTCCCCACATTTACATACTGTACACTGCACGACATCAATGCAGGGAGGGTTTACCAATGCAGGGAGGGTTTACCAATGCAGGGAGGGTTTACCAATGCAGGGAGGGTTTACCAATGCAGGTAAGGCTTTAGGCCTTTATATCTCTCTCCCTTCAGTGTAATCTGCTTAACAGAAACATTAGGGGGGAAGGGGCTTTAGGCCTTTATATCTCTCTCCCTTCATTGTAATCTGCTTAACAGAAACATTAGGGGGGAAGGGGCTTTAGGCCTTTATATCTCTCTCCCTTCATTGTAATCTGCTTAACAGAAACATTAGGGGGGAAGGGGCTTTAGGCCTTTATATCTCTCTCCCTTCAGTGTAATCTGCTTAACAGAAACATTAGGGGGGAGGGGGCTTTAAACAATGCTGTGTATAATGTATAATGTATAAGGTTTTTTACAATTAGATAGATGTAATCCTTGGTATTGTAAGGGTTAGTTTGGTTTTAAATTGTCTTTTCTGGTTGGTACTTACAGTATATATTGATTTTGGTTTACTTGATTGGTTAAAATACTGTAGTTGACTTGTTTTGAAGTGTTTGTACAGTATTTACTGGTAGAGTAGCTTGCAATTATATTGTTAACATTCATTTGCAGAATGTACAGTACTGTATATGGTGCATAGATTTAATGCTATGCATCATTTACAGTATACAATGTACTGTAAATGCAATGTACTGTGTGGATTGTAATGTTATGTTTTATACTGTATGCTATTCATTAACTTCATTGCTCTACACATCTAGGGATTTCATTCCACCTTACCACCTTTCCTACACATGATTTGTGCTGTAGGCATTGGTTATATCACTGTCTGCTAATGCAGATGTGTGATGCTTTGAGACTGTCATTTATACTTTGACAAGTCTACCTTTTGGTGTGTAGTGTGCATTATCCTTAGCGTTGTATACTGTAGGTGCCTTTGAACCCAGTAACCTATTGTGATTCACTTTGATTCTCCCTAGTGTTTTTTGAGTCACTATCCTTTCCATGTTTAGGGTCGACAGTGTGTGTCGTTCCCTAGTGCTGTTCATTAGTGTTTAAGGGTCCATGCCTCTTTTTTAAGTGTTTTTAAATCATGTACTGTTTATTCATCCCTTTTTGCACTATGTCAAATAAATAAACAAATATATCAATTGCATACCTGAGTGCTCCCATACGGGTTACTTTTTTCTCTTTTCACTCACATACAGTATGTATGTATATATATATATATATATATATATACTGTATATACTGTATATATATATATATATATATATATATATATATATATATATATATATATATATACAAATATAGCTGTATGATATATATATATATATATATATATATATACTGTATATATATATATATATATATATATATATATATATATATATATACACAGTGTATATATGTACAGTATACTGTATATATATATATACAGTGTATATACTGTACAGTATATATACAAAGTATATACTGTACAGTATATATTTATTTCTCTTCATGTCTTTATTTATTTATTTATTTAGATTTATTTATTAATTGTGGGGCTGCTGTGCGTGAATTTTTTTTTATTGGGGGTGAGGGGGGTGTTTGGCCCTTGGTGTGAGTTTACGACTTGCAGCAGCAGCAGCAGCACAATTAATAAATAAATCTAAATAAATAAATAAATGACAATAAATACATTTGAAATACATTTTTATTGATAGTGTACATGTGCAGGGGGTCTCCAGAGCAGAAGCGCACAGGTTTCAGGTCTGGGGACCCCGTGCCCCCCGAGATACAGGCCCCTTTAGGGGGTGCGGGTATCCCTCTGCTCTGCTTGGTTTACAGGCCGCGATCACGTGATCGGGACCTTTAAACGCAGAGCACTCAGCAATCAGAAACACAGGCCAGGCAGATTTAACACACACACACAATAGGGGGAGGTTTTTTTACATAGCTTGCAGGGAAGCTTAACGCACACACACAATAGGGGGATAGGGGGAGGGGGTTTTACATAGATTAGAGAGAAGGCAGGGCGTTTTAAAAGCGAGAATAGGGGGAGGGGGTTTTACATAGATTAGAGAGAAGGCAGGGAGTTTTAACACAGACGTGAAAAATATGTATTGAATGTATTAATTGTTTATTATGCCTTAACCCCTTCATTGCCTTAGCGGCTATCCGCTATGGTAATGACGCAGCATTTTCCGTATTTTTAATAATATTGATCAGGAGCAGGGGGGGGGGGTTCCCTGAGCATTAATTTCTGGCTCAGGGAACCCCCTGCTCACTTTACAATATTATTAAAATAATGCTTCTTTACCATAGCGCATAGACGCTAAGGTAAAGAACGAGTGTTTATTTATACTGTATATTGTATGTGTTTTATTGATAGTGTACATGTGCAGAGGGTCTCCAGAGCAGAAGCGCACAGGTTTCAGGTCTGGGGACCCCGTGCCCCCCGAGATACAGGCCCCTTTAGGGGGTGCCGGTATCCCTCTGCTCTGCTTGGTTTACAGGCCGCGGTCACGTGATCGGGATCTTTAAACGCAGAGGGATACCGGCACCCCCTAAAGGGGCCTGTATCTCGGGGGGCACGGGGTCCCCAGACCTAAAACCAACGCGGTTCAGCTCCGCAGACCCCCTGCACATCTACACTATCAATAAAAATGTATTTCAAATGTATTTATTGTCATTTATTTATTTATTTTTTGGCGGCTGCTGTGTGTATTTTTTTAATAATATTGATCAGGAGCAGGGGGGGGGGGTTCCCTGAGCATTAATTTCTGGCTCAGGGAACCCCCTGCTCACTTTACAATATTATTAAAATAATGCTTCTTTACCATAGCGCATAGACGCTAAGGTAAAGAACGAGTGTTTATTTATACTGTATATTGTATGTGTTTTATTGATAGTGTACATGTGCAGAGGGTCTCCAGAGCAGAAGCGCACAGGTTTCAGGTCTGGGGACCCCGTGCCCCCCGAGATACAGGCCCCTTTAGGGGGTGCCGGTATCCCTCTGCTCTGCTTGGTTTACAGGCCGCGGTCACGTGATCGGGATCTTGAAACGCAGAGGGATACCGGCACCCCCTAAAGGGGCCTGTATCTCGGGGGGCACGGGGTCCCCAGACCTAAAACCAACGCGGTTCAGCTCCGCAGACCCCCTGCACATCTACACTATCAATAAAAATGTATTTCAAATGTATTTATTGTCATTTATTTATTTATTTTTTGGCGGCTGCTGTGTGTATTTTATTGTTGTGGGTTGCGGGAGGGTGGGTGAATGGGGTATTCGCCCCAACGATGGTTGGGGAGGGCTTGCGGGGGGGGGGGGGTAGCGGGAGGGCTTAACCCCTTCATGACCGTAGCGGTATTAACTGCTACGGTCGTGAAGGGGTTAAGTGCACCCGCAACCCCCCCCCCTCCCGCAAGTCCTAAACTCACACCAAGGGCCAAATACCCCCCTCACCAATCCCCACTACACACAATAAAGCGGGCACGGTGGGTTAACCCCTTCATTGCCTTAGCGGCTATCCGCTATGGTAATGACGCAGCATTTTCCGTATTTTTAATAATATTGATCAGGAGAGGGGGGGGGGGGTTCCCTGAGCATTAATTTCTGGCTCAGGGAACCCCCTGCTCACTTTACAATATTATTAAAATAATGCTTCTTTACCATAGCGCATAGACGCTAAGGTAAAGAACGAGTGTTTATTTATACTGTATATTGTATGTGTTTTATTGATAGTGTACATGTGCAGAGGGTCTCCAGAGCAGAAGCGCACAGGTTTCAGGTCTGGGGACCCCGTGCCCCCCGAGATACAGGCCCCTTTAGGGGGTGCCGGTATCCCTCTGCTCTGCTTGGTTTACAGGCCGCGGTCACGTGATCGGGATCTTTAAACGCAGAGGGATACCGGCACCCCCTAAAGGGGCCTGTATCTCGGGGGGCACGGGGTCCCCAGACCTAAAACCAACGCGGTTCAGCTCCGCAGACCCCCTGCACATCTACACTATCAATAAAAATGTATTTCAAATGTATTTATTGTCATTTATTTATTTATTTTTTGGCGGCTGCTGTGTGTATTTTTTTAATAATATTGATCAGGAGCAGGGGGGGGGGGTTCCCTGAGCATTAATTTCTGGCTCAGGGAACCCCCTGCTCACTTTACAATATTATTAAAATAATGCTTCTTTACCATAGCGCATAGACGCTAAGGTAAAGAACGAGTGTTTATTTATACTGTATATTGTATGTGTTTTATTGATAGTGTACATGTGCAGAGGGTCTCCAGAGCAGAAGCGCACAGGTTTCAGGTCTGGGGACCCCGTGCCCCCCGAGATACAGGCCCCTTTAGGGGGTGCCGGTATCCCTCTGCTCTGCTTGGTTTACAGGCCGCGGTCACGTGATCGGGATCTTGAAACGCAGAGGGATACCGGCACCCCCTAAAGGGGCCTGTATCTCGGGGGGCACGGGGTCCCCAGACCTAAAACCAACGCGGTTCAGCTCCGCAGACCCCCTGCACATCTACACTATCAATAAAAATGTATTTCAAATGTATTTATTGTCATTTATTTATTTATTTTTTGGCGGCTGCTGTGTGTATTTTATTGTTGTGGGTTGCGGGAGGGTGGGTGAATGGGGTATTCGCCCCAACGATGGTTGGGGAGGGCTTGCGGGGGGGGGGTGGGGTAGTGGGAGGGCTTAACCCCTTCATGACCGTAGCGGTATTAACTGCTACGGTCGTGAAGGGGTTATGTGCACCCGCAACCCCCCCCCCCTCCCGCAAGTCCTAAACTCACACCAAGGGCCAAATACCCCCCTCACCAATCCCCACTACACACAATAAAGCGGGCACGGTGGGTTAACCCCTTCATTGCCTTAGCGGCTATCCGCTATGGTAATGACGCAGCATTTTCCGTATTTTTAATAATATTGATCAGGAGAGGGGGGGGGGGTTCCCTGAGCATTAATTTCTGGCTCAGGGAACCCCCTGCTCACTTTACAATATTATTAAAATAATGCTTCTTTACCATAGCGCATAGACGCTAAGGTAAAGAACGAGTGTTTATTTATACTGTATATTGTATGTGTTTTATTGATAGTGTACATGTGCAGAGGGTCTCCAGAGCAGAAGCGCACAGGTTTCAGGTCTGGGGACCCCGTGCCCCCCGAGATACAGGCCCCTTTAGGGGGTGCCGGTATCCCTCTGCTCTGCTTGGTTTACAGGCCGCGGTCACGTGATCGGGATCTTTAAACGCAGAGGGATACCGGCACCCCCTAAAGGGGCCTGTATCTCGGGGGGCACGGGGTCCCCAGACCTAAAACCAACGCGGTTCAGCTCCGCAGACCCCCTGCACATCTACACTATCAATAAAAATGTATTTCAAATGTATTTATTGTCATTTATTTATTTATTTTTTGGCGGCTGCTGTGTGTATTTTTTTAATAATATTGATCAGGAGCAGGGGGGGGGGGTTCCCTGAGCATTAATTTCTGGCTCAGGGAACCCCCTGCTCACTTTACAATATTATTAAAATAATGCTTCTTTACCATAGCGCATAGACGCTAAGGTAAAGAACGAGTGTTTATTTATACTGTATATTGTATGTGTTTTATTGATAGTGTACATGTGCAGAGGGTCTCCAGAGCAGAAGCGCACAGGTTTCAGGTCTGGGGACCCCGTGCCCCCCGAGATACAGGCCCCTTTAGGGGGTGCCGGTATCCCTCTGCTCTGCTTGGTTTACAGGCCGCGGTCACGTGATCGGGATCTTGAAACGCAGAGGGATACCGGCACCCCCTAAAGGGGCCTGTATCTCGGGGGGCACGGGGTCCCCAGACCTAAAACCAACGCGGTTCAGCTCCGCAGACCCCCTGCACATCTACACTATCAATAAAAATGTATTTCAAATGTATTTATTGTCATTTATTTATTTATTTTTTGGCGGCTGCTGTGTGTATTTTATTGTTGTGGGTTGCGGGAGGGTGGGTGAATGGGGTATTCGCCCCAACGATGGTTGGGGAGGGCTTGCGGGGGGGGGGGGTGGGGTAGCGGGAGGGCTTAACCCCTTCATGACCGTAGCGGTATTAACTGCTACGGTCGTGAAGGGGTTAAGTGCACCCGCAACCCCCCCCCCTCCCGCAAGTCCTAAACTCACACCAAGGGCCAAATACCCCCCTCACCAATCCCCACTACACACAATAAAGCGGGCACGGTGGGTTAACCCCTTCATTGCCTTAGCGGCTATCCGCTATGGTAATGACGCAGCATTTTCCGTATTTTTAATAATATTGATCAGGAGCAGGGGGGGGGGGTTCCCTGAGCATTAATTTCTGGCTCAGGGAGCCCCCTGCTCACTGTACAATATTATTAAATTTCTCTCTGCTACAAACACATCTCGCCCCCAGTACAGTATGTGCAGTAATTTACTGAACATGTACTGTAGAATAAATGCATAGTTTTATTTATTCGGGTTTATTACACAGTATACTGTACAGCACAATATTACTGTATCCATCGAAATCCCCCCATTAGCCGTTTTCTTTTCTTTTCTGAGGAAAAACAAAATGAAAAGTTTTAATGTACAGTAATGGTCAGCCCCCTAAAGAAGTACCCAGCCAGCCCCACCAAAATAATAGTACTCACCATACTGTATTACTGAATTTCCCATTCAGCTTGCGCCGGCGCCGGCCCACTTCCAGTCCAGCTTTCATCATCACCCACGTCGATAGTTTGCAGAGGGACTAGCCCACCTGTAGTCAGCGGGAAATCGCTTAGGTACATGCAAGCTTCATCAAAACTGGCTGCGAAATCCATCTCAGAGTTGTCACCGATGGAGATGGCATCATGATAAGCTGGTGCTGCTGCTGGTTCTGGTTCTGGTTCTGGCGCATTGCTTGGCAGGGACTGTCGCTTCTTATTTCGTTTTAACACGACCCTTCGCCTTTTGCCGCCTCCATTATCATAGATACGGGAAAAACCCGGTGCCACACACCAATACCCTCCAACAAATTGGGACTCAATACGGTGAAAACAGGGGTCACTACATAACCTTTTCCTTATTGCGCGCTTCCACAAATGAGGAGTTGGCGAAAATCTGTAAAAGTCATAATTTTCGATAAAATACTGATAAATTTGAACAACTGTTGCCATCTTATCCTCTGTTGCATTAATAGCGGCCCATATCAAATAAGCATAACTTCTGTCAGGTTTTTGGAAAGCGGGCTCCACTTGAACACTCATGTCTCTGTAGAATAGTGTAAGCGAAAATGATCTTTGTCTTTATTTAATACAGTACTGTATGTAAAGCCTAAATTGATACATTTTTTGCAACTCTTCCTTCAGTCTCAAGGACAAGTTACAATACTGTAGCATACTGTACTGGGATAAAATATCTTTTTTGGTATAGTAAACGAAACAACTTGCAAAGTCCACACATTACTTAAGTCATGAGTTTATGCCATCTGGTGGACAAACGAAACATTGCCGCCTAGTAAATTCTTCTGGTTATCATGAGTTTATGCCATCTGGTGGACAAACGAAACATTGCCGCCTAGTAAATTCTTCTGGTTATCATTTAACAGATCAGATCCCCCGTCAGCCAGGCATGAACCGTGGCTGGGAAGGCAAACGCAACGCAGCATGCAAGAGGTGAGCAGCGGCGGATTCAAAGTATCTGCCAGGTACAAATCGGGCATTTGCTCGAATAAAGTGTGTCGGTGCAGTTAGGTCCGCCATCAAATACGTTCAGAGCTACATAAAAGTAGCAGTTATGTTCCGTTATCCCCGATGGTTGTGTAAATGATATGTTAATAAAGTAACACTGTGACCATTACCACCATAAATGCAAACATAGGGGCCTATGCTGTAAATGGTGCTAATGGCCTTTCGGCTGGGGTTTGAACTCGCCATGGTTTTGCCGAGTTGCTCTCACTGTATGCAGGAAGGCCCGAAAATCTGTGAGAGCAGCCTGAGCAAACATGGCGAGGTGCCGGTGGCGAGATGACATGCCCTGCAGATAAGGGCTCACTTGGCAAGACCTGTCTGCTGCAGCAGCGAGATCCGCCTCTCTCAGCGGAAATCTCGGCGTATAAAAATATTTTTACATTTAAATATTATTAATAGTGTAGATGTGAAGGGGGTCACCAGAGTTGAACCGCGTTGGTTTCAGGTCCGGGGACCCCCTGCTTCCTGAGATACAGGCCCCGTTGCTTTGGATTCCCGCGTCACGTGATCGGGACATTTACTTGCATAGTAGATACTGGCACCCCATACTGGGGCCTGTAACTCGGGAAGCAGGGAGTCCCTGAGCCAGAAATCAATGCTGTTCAGCTCTGGAGACCCCCTGCAATGTATTATTAAAAATACATTAAAGCAGATTCATTACCATAGCGGCTATCCACGGTGGGCCCGCGGGTGTCTGGGGGTCCCCGGTTCAGCCCCAAAGGTCTGAGGCCCTTGGGTGATTCCCACGGGGGTCTGGGGCCCTCAGGTGGTCCCTGCATCTGTGGCTCCCCCGGTTCTTCCCCGCCGGTGTCCCCCGTGGGTGGGTCCGCAGGTGGTACCCGTGGGCATCCAGGTGTCCGAAGAATGTCTCCAGAGGTCCCCGCATACCTAAGGTATGAAAAAAATAAACATGGGCCTACATTAAAATAAATCAAAACCCCACCAACCCCCCCCCCCACCAAACACACATACAGTACATTAATGGGGTCACCGCATGCTCTCGAACCAATCCACGCAACAGGAACAAGGTAAATATATATATATATATATATATATATATATATATATATATATGTTGTCTCGACGTTTTCTTGCGCTAAAATGAGACAGAACAGGCCTTATATAAGTCACATTTTAGGGTCAGATGTACAGCTCCAATCTGATTGGTTGCTGTATCATGTGCCCACCTCCTTTTTTTTTTTTTTTTTTTAAAGATGTGACATCATCTGCAAGGGAGGTATGTCACATCCTTAAAACCACATGGCTCATATCACATGGTATCCCATTGGTTCATGTACCATGTGATATGTCACATTAGTTTAAAAGGTTGTGACATCATTTTAAGGGATGATGTAAAATCCTTTAAATTAATGTAACATATGACATGGTACAGGCCCATAGGCTGCAATACCATGTGATATGAGAAATGTGGTTTTAAGGATATGACGTACCTCCCTTGGAGATGATGTCACATCCTTTAAAAAAAAAAAGTCCAGTCGGATTGGAGCTGTACTATCTGACCCTAAAATGTGACGTCACAGGCCCTATTTAAGGCCTGTTCCATCTCATTTTAGTGGAGATGGTGGGTTGGTCAGCGCACAGGATTTTGCTCACAGGATGAAATGAGAGGATAAGGAACAAGTGATTAGTGTTTAGATAGGCAAACAGTACATTATGCAGTAATAAAATGTTGTTACCTAAAATATTTAATAAAATAAGGTTTAAATAAAATGCTTGAATGGATAGCTAGAATAAAAACTTTTCATAAGTTAAAAAATGGGGATTTGTTATTTTAGGACTGATCTAAGGTGGGGATGGTGATATATAAAAAGGGGGGGTAAGAGCGGGTGATTAGCAGGTTTCTGTATATCCTGCTGTCTGACAGGGGTGGTAGTGCTGATTCGCAGAGTATAATGGGCAGTCTTACTTTATATAAGTGCTGCCAGAAGCAATATGGCTTCCTCCCCCTCCCAATGGAGGCAGTATGTAAGTGACTTATCTCCCAGGTGCCCAATTTGGAATAAAAAAGGGCCAGACACGGTGAGTAAGTAAAAATGGAATTTATTAAGTGCAAAAAACAGCAAACAGAAATAACACTTACGATACAGCTTGGGCAGCAGCCCAGCTTCAGCCCGATCGTCCGTTCACACTCCTCCGACCAGTATACCTCCCGTGCTCGCGTCCGATGGCGGGACCGGAAGAGGAGGGCTTACCGGATGTCAGCAGGCTGGCTGGGTCCTTCAGGCAATGGGCTCCGGCAGGGAACTACGCGTTTCGCAGTGATGCTTCGTCAGGTTCCTTGGGCTGCTGCCCAAGCTGTATCGTAAGTGTTATTTCTGTTTGCTGTTTTTTGCACTTAATAAATTCCATTTTTACTTACTCACCGTGTCTGGCCCTTTTTTATTCCAAATTGGGCACCCGGGAGATAAGTCACTTACATACTGCCTCCATTGGGAGGGGGAGGAAGCTATGTTGCTTCTGGCAGCACTTATATAAAGTAAGACTGCCCATTATACTCTGCGAATCAGCACTACCACCCCTGTCAGACAGCAGGATATACAGAAACCTGCTAATCACCCGCTCTTACCCCCCCTTTTTATATATCACCATCCCCACCTTAGATCAGTCCTAAAATAACAGATCCCCATTTTTTAACTTATTAAAAGTTTTTATTCTAGCTATCCATTCAAGCATTTTATTTAAACCTTATTTTATTAAATATTTTAGGTAACAACATTTTATTACTGCATAATGTACTGTTTGCCTATCTAAACACTAATCACGTGTTCCTTATCCTCTCATTTCATCCTGTGAGCAAAATCCCGTGCGCTGACCAACCCACCATCTCCACTGCAACTCTAAAGAAGATTCCGGGCTTTATCTTCTCTACAGGTCCAGCTGCAGAAAACAACAAGGGCAAGTATACACTACCCTTTTTTTTTGGTTACACATTACAAAACAGGCAACATCACAAGCCTAATAAACAAGGGAGCGCCCCAGCCTCTATTCTTTTTGTCCCATCTCATTTTAGCTCAAGAATACTGTCACGGGAGACCAGGTTCTTTAACACCTTTTTATAACCGGGATCATTTGATTGAGCAAAACAAGATGGTAAAATAAATGGTAATTTATTTCTCGTAGAAGACAGACACACAAAGTTACACAATTCAAGGTTAACACACTTATTGGGAATGGGGCTAATGAATAAATCCGTTTTTTGAATGAAATTCCTTAAGATAACCTTTTTAGAGCACTTTCCAATGACCGGTAGTTACTCGCAAAAGTCCTGGAACTGTTTTCGGCATGCAATGCCAGCCGTGACCGCTACGTTCTAAAAAGCTAGACTTAGAAACTTTTCTGACTTGAAAATGTTTGAAGCCGGCTCGCGTCTATTCAGTTCTGAGCATCTTTGAATTTGCCACTGTTGGTTTGACGCTTGGAATCTGGGCTCCTGATTGGCTGCAAGCTCTCTTAAGGCTTTCAGGCTTTCATTCACTAACCTGAACAGCCTATCAGAGCGTGGGAATTCTCCTCACAGCCAATCGCCAATTTGCTGGGTTGTAAAGCCGGGAGGGCACCTTTTCTCAGTCTGCAAAAGTGGCATGCGCCAAACTGGCACCTCTGCCTCTGCATACTGAGCTCACCCCCTGTCCAGGCGCCACAGAGTCTGGGGTTGAGCAAATGGTCGCCGGATAGCCTTGTGTTAGCCCAGGGTGTGGGTACTCAGGCAGAACTGCCATACCCCTCCTGTTCTAACACTTTGGCATCCCTGAGGCTTTCAAGTACTGACTCCGCACAGACACAGAGGCACCAAGCTTGACAGAAAATCCCTCAGTTCATATACAGGTTACCAACACATATTCACATTAAACTATAATCATTTAATAAAATATTTTGTGTCCATTTTCTGTTTGCTAAAAGTTATGAGCTCCTATTCTTGTGTCAGGGATGGAGTGAGTGTATATATTCCCTACATTCACTAGCCTCATTCTTGTCACACATGAGAAAATACTTTTAAAACGTTTAGCCACTGTAAAACCTGCTTAGTTTTATAACCTAGCTGGAGCAGCCCCTGAACCCCTACACTAGGTTCAGTGTACCTGGGCATGTATCTGTGTATCTCTGCTATATTGGTGAACCCCTGCTATACTAAGGATTCCGTGAATAGCTGCAGATATAGCTTAACCCCTTCATACCCATTTACCTTGTCTGGATGATGCTGCAGCAGGGATCCTGGCGGTGAGCCGTAATAACGCTTCCAGAGTCAGAGTTTGGTGGAGTAATGTGCTTGGCTGTATCTGAGAATCTCACTCAATCCCAGGATACAACTTTTGGGGTATCCCCTAACTTGGGAACCCGATACATTGCCACATTCTGTAAAAACTTTCTCCGACAAACCCACCCTGAAACTTACAGTCTAGAAATCTACCGATCCCAGATGAAGATAGAAGAAGTTGAATAAAGATCAAAGAAAGAAGATTTTTTTTTACCCGATGCAGATCTTCAAGGAGGATAGAGGCGGATTTACGGTGATGACATCGCAGGTCGAGAGCTTCCTGAAACGCTGGGATTCAGAGGGTGAAGACTTCTAAAAGGTAAGATAAATATTGAATGTATGTAAATGTCTTTTTTCAGGATTTGTATTGTATTTATTTTTATGTTTTTCATTGCCATTGACTGCCAATGTATTAATCTGTGCCCCTTTAGGGTACAGATAAATACAGTGACAGGCAATGCATTTTTGGCAAATGCTTGTTTTGTATTGATTGGTATTTTTTCTATTTCTGTTTATTGTTTTGATAAAATTTCTTGGAATTTGGATGGCTTGTTTTTAGTACATTTGTGGATTGGCTAGCGGTTTTATTTCTTGATTTGTTTTGTTGTTAGGTGTTTCTTTAATTATATTCTTTTATTTTGGTATACAGTGATATAATTTTTTATTCTTTAGCTGTTTTGGTGTTAGAATAATTTTATTGATGTGTAGTTGAGGCTTTTTAGTTCTAATATTGTTGTGATGTTTAGGTGCTTGTTTATTTCTTTAATTGTTGTGTATTGTTATGCTTGATAGTTTTAATAGGTTGGCCATTGACTGATATAGTGGCTTATCATGTCCATATTATATGGGTATCATATACCACTGTGCTAATCAATTGGTAGTGGGTGGGTATAGTGGCCCTTGGGTGGGTGGTTAGGCCTCCCGGCTGGGAAGAGGGGATGGGTGGGTTAACCCCTTAAGTACTATAGTGGTTATTAATCGCTACGGTGATTAAGGGTTACGGGCCATTAGATTTAATTTTTTTCTTGTAGTCTTGCTGCCCATGGAGGACATGGACCTGCAGTATGCTGATGAGGACGCCCTTAATGATGGCAGGGGTAAGTATAAAGTTTTATTTACTTTATTTATGCTGGCTGGCTAATGTATGATTTGGAATGGGCAAATTAGCTATTATTCATATCTGGATAATAGTTATTTTGCCCATTACTGTGTTGTACAGTATGTGTTGTTGGGGGTTGTTGGAGGTAGAGGAAGTGGGTAGTATGGATGTTTTGTATATTTTTGTTTATTGTGGGTAGAGGGATTGGGTGACGGGGGTACTAGCCCCAAGGATGGATGTTTATTTAGGCCTACCGGGTGGTAGCAGGAGGAGTTAACCCCTTCACTATCTTAGCAGTATTAACTGCTAAGGTAATGAAGAGGTTAACTCCACCCGCAACCCCCCTGCAAGGCCTAAACACCCACAAAGGGCCAAATACCACCTTCCCCCACCCCACTACCCACAATAAACCGGGCAATGGTATTTAATCCCTTCATTGCCTTAGCGGCTAGCTGCTTAGGTAATGAAGTTGTTTTAATTTAAAAAATAATACTAGTGTGCATGAACAAGGGGTCTCCGGAGCAGAACCGCGTTGATTTGAGGTCCGGGGACCCCCTGCTTCCCGAGATACAGGCTCTGTTATGGGCTGCCGGTATCTCCTATGCATTTAAATCCCACGGTCACGGGACGCGAGATATTTAAATGCATAGGAGATACTGGCAGCCCATAACAGAGCCTGTATCTCGGGAAGCAGGGTCACCAGATCTGAAATCAATGTGGTTCTGCTCCGAAAACCCCCTGCTCACGTACACTAGTATTAACAATTTAATTAGAACCCTGTAATCGCTGGTGGGATATGCGCAGGGAAAGGCGGCTCTCTCTGTGCAGCTCTCTATGAAGCTGGGCCAGATCGTCGAGAGGCGAAGATCACATTGCTGGCTCCTCGCCAATTTTGGGCATTTTGGTATTGCAGGTATTCAAGGCTTTCTGAATACCGTGATATAAACCAGGGCTGCCAACAGAAATCGTGGGGCCCGGGACAAACATTTTAAGCAGCCCCCCCCGTGTCGGCGGTATTGTCTGCCGCCCTCCCCCCCCATTTCACACCTCATGAGCCCCCTCTCTTTCCCCCCCCTTCCATGTATTTCTCTCCCTTCCGTCTCACCATCCCGCCTCGCATGTATTTCTCTCCCCTGCTTCTCACTCTTACTCCCTCTTTTCCTCACTCACCCCCTCTCTCCTCTCCCTCCGTCAATTACCCCACGCTCACTCATTCCGTCTCCCCCCCACACAATTCCCCCCACAAGATATATACCAAAAAAGTTCCCACCCCCAATGCACAAAACTTCCCACCCCAAAATAGATTTTAAAAATCCCCCCCAAGTATATACAACCTCCCCCCCCCCAAATGCATACAAAAAATCCACCTACCCAATACATATAAAAAACCAATACATATAACCCCCAACACACACACACACACATTCCCAGTAAGATATATATATATATATAGATATATAGAGATATATATATAGAGATATATAGCAACTGTAAATATTACTGTATGTTCATTTGCATGTCTTAGACAGGTCTGCAACCCTGTCTTTCCCCATTGTCACCCAGCATACAGCGCTTCCACTGCAGCAAGGGATTCTGGGAAATGACATGCAAATGAGCACTCAGTGCCACCTTTTGTCTCAAGCTCGTATTACACAAGCCAATCCTCAAGCCAATGCATGCTTTTTTAAACACAGCTTTTAAACAGAGGCTTGGATGAGATGCAAAGCCATTAGACCTACTCACATACATGTTTCAACCTTGATGGGTATCATCAGTGTGAGGCTGGTCTTAATGGCTTGCAGGTTTGAGACTAGACTAGGTAATCACCACTGTCATTAAGGTTATGGTGGGTAAAAAAAGTGACAAAAACCCTCCACAGTAAAGCATAAAGCAACTGTAAATATTACTGTATGTTCATTTGCATGTCTTAGACAGGTCTGCAACCCTGTCTTTCCCCATTGTCACCCAGCATACAGCGCTTCCACTGCAGCAAGGGATTCTGGGAAATGACATGCAAATGAGCACTCAGTGCCACCTTTTGTCTCAAGCTCGTATTACACAAGCCGATCCGCAAGCCACTGCATGCTGTTTTAAACACAGCTTTTAAACAGAGGCTGGGATGAGATGCAAAGCCATTAGACCTACTCACATACATGCTCGTATTACACAAGCCACCATTACAATTACCCACCATAACCTTAATGACAGTGGTGATTACCTAGTCTAGTCTCAAACCTGCAAGCCATTAAGACCAGCCTCACACTAATGATACCCATCAAGGTTGAAACATGTATGTGAGTAGGTCTAATGGCTTTGCATCTCATCCCAGCCTCTGTTTAAAAGCTGTGTTTAAAACAGCATGCATTGGCTTGAGGATTGGCTTGTGTAATACGAGCTTGAGACAAAAGGTGGCACTGAGTGCTCATTTGCATGTCATTTCCCAGAATCCCTTGCTGCAGTGGAAGCGCTGTATGCTGGGTGACAATGGGGAAAGACAGGGTTGCAGACCTGTCTAAGACATGCAAATGAACATACAGTAATATTTACAGTTGCTTTATGCTTTACAGTAGAGATATATATATAGATATATATATATATATAGAGATAGATATATATATAGATATATATATATATTAACACACATTCCCAGATAGCTCAAACTCGTACATCCACCACATCATGAATATATATTTATGCCAATATGAGTGCTACTGAGCGTGGCAAATGTATACGTACAACAGAAGACACGGGTGCCCAATGCTACATCAAATGGACAAAACATATATGGTAATGAGTATAAAGTATAAATACTTGAATAATAATAGTAATAGCTTGGTTATTTAGTTAAACCCTTTGGCCAAAGCGTCGTAAGCCTGCATACCAACGTCAAGGTAAACCAAAAATGCAGGTCCTAACACTAAAGCTGTGAACCCTTCCTGTTATATATATGTTGTATATATATACAGTGGTTGACAAATCACCAAAAAATCTACTCGCCGAACAAAAAAATCTACTCGCCACCTAGTACCACGCGTGTCCTGCTTGGAGCCAATAGGAGCTCGCCACGATGTTAAATCCACTCGCCCGGGGCGTGCAAATGTATAGGTTTGTCGAACACTGTATATATATATATTTATATATATATATATATAGAGAGAGAGAGAGAGAGAGAGAGAGAGAGAGAGAGAGAGAGAGAGAGAGAGAGAGATGCAGATGACAGATTCAGTTACCTCCACAACTCCAGCTTCCATCCCACTCATACAAAACAAGGTATCATACACAGCCAGGCTATAAGATACCACCGCATATGCTCTGACACTGAAGACAGGAACAGGCATCTCACAACCCTGACCGAATCGTTCAGACAGAAGGGATACAAACCAAAGACCATTGCCAAAACTATTACATCTGCAATTAAAGCCCCATGAGAACACCTGCTACAATACAGACAGAAAGAACCTACCACACGCATACCACTAGTGACCACATACAACCCTAATCAAGAGGGTATACGAAAAATAATCAAAGATCTGCAACCCATGCTGACAGAGGATGCGACATTAAAAGAAATCTTTCCCAAACCTCCCATTCTTGCATTCCGGCAACCACCAAACCTCAAACAGAAATTACTCAGCAGAAAACTTCACAACGATTTTAAAGACATGGATAATGGCACAAAACCGTGCAGCAACAAACGCTGCAAACTCTGCAAACATATTTGCCAAGATCCCACAGCCAGTCACAACCATAGAACATTCAATGTTAAAGGATCATACAGCTGCACATCCAGGAATATAGTGTATATGATTCAATGCAACAAATGTGACCAAGGTTGCTACATTGGGGAAACCAGCCAAAAACTACAAGGAAAAATGAATATGCACAGACACTCTATACTCCATCACGAAGAAGGAAGATACTGCTCACCTATGGGACATCACTTCTCACAATCAGATCATTCCATAAATGATCTAAAAATCTAAATCCTCAATGGAATGTTTAAAAGCACCCAAGAACGGAAAACATTTGAACTCAGAATGATAAGACTCTTTGACACCAAAACCAAAGGACTTAATGCGGACATGGGTTTTCTCACACCCTATCAAAATTACTTGTAATTATCCTGCTTGCCTCTATTCTTTCTCTCTCCCCCCCAGTATCCCTCCCACTCCCCACCTTTCTTTGACACTGTCCCCTGGCTTCAAACACATTTAACACCCTACCTTATCTACAGTAAATATCTGTTGTTGTTTTGTTTTTTCCTCTCTCTACACTGTTTTAGCCATTGAATCCTTTGTATATCAGTATTGCTAGACCTGAAGAAGAGAGGATAACTCTCGAAAGCTTGTCCTATGACATAAATTGTTAGTCCAATAAAAAATGTATCACTTAATACTGAAGAACTCATTTATTCTGCACTATCGCAACTGGACTAACACGGCTATTTTCTGCTTTATTCTATATATATCTATATATATATAGATATATATATATAACCAACCTCACACTGATGATACCCATCAAGGTTGAAACATGTCTGTGAGAGGGTTTACTGGCTTTGCATCACCCAAGCCCTTGCTTAAAAGCTGTGTCTAAAGCAGCATGCATTGGCTAAGGGTTGCTCATGTAATGTGAGCTTGAGATAAAAGGTGGCACTGTGTGCTCATTTGCATGTCATTTCCCAGAATCCCTTGCTGCAGTGGAAGTGCTGTGTGCTGGGTGATAATGGTGAAAGACAGGGTTGCAGACCTGTCTAAGACATGCAAATGAATATACATGAATATTTACAGTTGCTTTATGCTTTACTGTGGAGGGTTTTTGTCACTTTTTTTACCCACCATAACCTTAATAAGTGTGGTGATTGTGACGGTAACTTTGTGACAGGCTATAATAATACACCAAAAATAACTGGGTTGAACTGAACGAGGCTTAGATATAAATAAAATGTAGTGTATTCATTAAAAAGGGTGAACACAGCAATATAGTACAATTTAACAGACAAGAATGTAACACTTACTTTGGGGTTGGGAAATAAAGAAGTATCAAATAGCAATTCTCCAGCGATCAGGTAACAATCAAGATGTAATAGAAGACAAGTACTGTAGGGTTGACAACAGTTTATATATCTTTGTAACCCTATTCTTAACATTGAGTACAGGCTATTGGAGATCAATTATCTGTACCCAATCTCTAACGTGGGAACACAGTTTAACCCATGCCCCCCAGCTAGTTGGCACATGCGTCCTGAGGCCCTGAGGGTCTCATTTCTGTAGCCCCACATCTAAATCAGGGGTGCCGGCCAGTCTACCAAATGGAATATCTGGCAGGATTTGCTTTGTTTGTAAGTGTGAGTTATGACACTCACAAACCACTCCAGCTTCACGCCTTTCCGCCCTCCTGTAAACAGTTGGAGTGGCGGAGTCTTTGATCAGGGGCCTGTTTCCTAGACATTTGGTCTTTCCCCTGGCCATTTGCATTCCTTAGTAGGCAGGAATCTTCGCGGGCATTTGACCCCGCTTTGAAATATAGTATGTTCTGAATATACACACATATTAAAAGAACTGGTTCCGTTAGGTCCAGCGGGTCCAAACTTCCCAGACCTTAATGCCGGAAGTGGTACACTACAGGGTCCAAGTTTCAGCCCGTTGCGCCCTTCGGAACCGGAGAAATACAAATATCACATAAACCGTTTCATATTTTATTATAAAAATCCCCGCTAAAAAGAAATCTCAGTTTTTCACTAAATCCCCATTGTAAACAAAGGGCTCCTCCGCCATAGGCTTTCAACAGGGAATCTCCGCCATTGGCGGCTATAGGAGTCTGCCACCATAGACTTACAACGGGGAATCCGCCGCCGTTGGAGTCTATGGGGCTTCTCCGCCATAGCCGGTTAATGGGGGGACGGCCGCCATTGAAGCCTATGGGAAAAACTCACAAACCTTTATGGTGGTCCATACTCCGTCGGGTTGGTCAGAGAGGGTCGGGAATGGTTCTGTGGTCATGCCGGAACAGTGACCACAGGCACCCCAAACCACGGCCCTCTGGACCCTCCAGAACCGGAGATATGGACTTATGATTTGCAGGGTTTCGGACTTAGCCGTTTTCTCGTGCTGCTTCTGCCGCTGCCATTGAAACCTATGGCGCGACCCCGCTCCGTCAGCACAACCCTTTCTGGGGGTCCTGGACTCTTGGACCCGGTGGTGGTCAAGTGAGGGGAGGCCTAGGAGCTAGGGGCAAAAATAATTTTATTTCTGGGTGCCCTAGAACCTAAGATTCCCACGCCACTTGTCGTTAAACTTGACTAATCAGTGATGAAAGCTCTTTTTCAGAAAAAGTATCCGCTTTGCGGTTTTGCGTTTGGACGGCTGCCAACTCGTTCCTGGAAAGCGCCGTCGAGGAATCTCCATTGAAGTCAATGAGCCCATTGACTTACAATGGGAAACCGTCACTCCTCCTCTCGGACGCCACCTGCTGGTCTTCGAGGGAAACAGGTCCAAAATAGCTAGATCCGCCATTGAAATGCATGGAGCTCTAATGGCGGCCTATGGGACTCTGCAAAATGGTGCCTGAAAAGGCGGGAAAAATACACAAAAGGCTATAATCACTAATCTCCAGGATCAACTTGACAAGTTTGAACATATGTCTAATTTTGTCAGCAATGATAACCTTCTCCTTCAAAACATAAGCAAACTTGACAAAGAGATCATGGAAAAGAAACAAATCAAATTTGATTGTGATCGCTTGGATTATGAGCGGGGACAGGTTTATGTATGGCAAAAACCACCACGGCCCATTAGAACTGCTAGTACCCCCCAAAAAAGATCTAAACAAAAGAACCAACAACGAAATCCACAAGGGTCTAAAAACAAACCAGACACACGACCTTCAATATTAAAAAAGAGATCAGGCGATCAATCTAGTTTCTCGGATGCTTCGGACAGTGATTATCGTTCCCATGGAGTTTCCTTCTCTTCAAATAAAGCTTCTAATCAATATGAACATTTCAGTGATCATGAATCCGAATATGGCCATGGGACACAAGGGGAACAAAGATATACACCTTTGCTTTTTGATCATAAAAAAACGATCAAGGACAAGGCGCTCAAAGAGACGAGGGCGCAGTCTCAAAACGAAAGAAATACACCTAGAGCAACCTGATAATGTAATCAATATTTCTGGGGTTCCTCTTTCAGTGAATGAGATTTCCTTACTTAACAAGGGATTGAACTTTGCCCCCCTTGAAAATTTCAAATTGTTCGATACAATAATTGATTTACAATGTTTTGTTAGAAAGCTGGTGTTAAAAAAGTTTTTTTGCAAACATGATGAAATTGCAGATTTACAGCTGTATAATTCTGCCACAACCACCCCTCCTGTTGTCGTACAGAGCATGGATTTATCTTCTTTGGAACCTCATTCCATGGTTGATAACTTAACCTAATTCCATGAATTGTGCACACTGCATGACATGAACAGCTTGTTGGATGAGCAAGACACAGATGAGGTGGTTGATCCTATCTCTTAATTTTTAGTGGAATCCAGAGATTCAGGATTAAAAAGCAGATCCAATTTTTATCCATTATATATGTAGGGTCCACACATAGCAACGTTTGAGAAGCTTGTTGAGCGGGATTTGTTACTATTGGCAAAGGGATATGGCTTCACCCTCAATTTCAGCAACAATTTGACAAAAGAGGAAAAGCTCTCTATTCATAGTCTGACTAAAAATAAAAATCTGGTCATAAAAAGTGCCGACAAGTGGGGTGCAGTCGTTGTTCAGAATAATGTGAAGTATAGAACTGAGGCCCTTAGGCAATTACAGAACTCAAGTTCATATATGTCACTTAAATCTGACCCAACAGATGTATTTTTGGCTCAAATCAAAAACATCTTCGATTTTGGGGTGGTTCTACAGGTGCTGAGTGAGAAGGAAAGAAGCTGTCTTTATGTTGATCATCCGGTTATTCCCATTTTTCACCATCTCCCAAAGATCCATAAGACTCTGGTTGACCCTCCTGGTCGACCAATAATTTCAAGTATTGAATCTTTGGGAGATGGTTTATCCAGATACATTGATATTTTTTTGCAGCCATTGGTCCACGAACTTCCGTACATACCTTTGGGATTCCACTGATTTGCTTAACTTACTTTCAGATTTCACGTGGTCTTCCTACCTTAGATGTCACATCCCTTTACACAATTATTGATCATACACAAGGTATCACGGCAACTCAACATTTTCTTAATAATTCATCTTTATCACCTGCACAATCCACTTTCATTATAGAATCCATATTATTTTTATTAACACACAATTACTTTCTATTTGATTCACGATTTTACTTACAGACACGAGGCACAGCAATGGGCACTTCATTCGCACCATCTTATGCAAATGTATTTATGGTTTTTTGGGAGTTCACTCACATTTATAGTCACACTAACCCTTTTCTAAATAATATCATTTTTTATCGTAGATTTATTGACGATCTGTTTATGATTTGGGAAGGTGATGCAAGGTCACTGACGGAATTCGTGGACCATTTAAATTGTAACGATTATAATTTAAAATTCACATTCTCATTTGACACACAAAAGATTAAATACCTGGATCTGTCATTGTATGTTGATACTAAAAAGCATATTCAGTCAGATGTGTTCAGAAAAATTAATTCAAGGAACACATTCCTTAAGGCGGATAGCGGACATCCTAAGCCTCTAATTAGAGGCATCCCTATGGCACAATTTTTACGACTCAGACGCATATGTTCAGAGGAAGATCATTTTATAGAACAATCAAAAAAATTAGCGCCTAGATTCCGCCTTAGGGGTTACAGTGACTGCGACCTACTGAAGGCTTTTGAACACGCTTAACATACCCCACGTTTGGATTTGTTAAAAAAACGCTCAAAGAATACTGGAGGTATTGGTTATACACCTTTGTATTTTGTCACTCAGCACAGTAGACAAGCAAATACAATTCGCACCATAGTTGCTAAACATTGGAGTGTTCTGAGTTTAGACAACAAATTAAAGCCATATATTCAACAACCGCCTAAATTTGTTTTTAAAAAAGCCAAATCGTTGGCAAGTTACATCTCACCAAGCTTGTTCATCAATCATTTGCAAAAAACGAAAGGTTTCATTCCACCTGCAGCTTTCTTTAAATGTGGTTTCTGCAGGGTGTGTACCTTTGCCAAGCCCATGAAAATAATACACTCTAAGGTCAACAAGGATAAAATAAAACTTAAGAGTTTCATCACATGTAACACCAATTTTGTAATCTACATCTTAACATGTGGTTGTGGCAAGAGTTACATTGGAAGAACCATACGACCTCTAAAGAATCGTATAATGGAACACATCAGAAGCATAAAAAATGGAGATCAGAGATTGCCAGTGGCAAGACATTTTTTAAAATGCCCAATGGGCAAACTAGATTTGTTAATATTCAGTGGGATAGATTACATCCCACCCCATGTCAGACGAGGTGACCGACAGAACATCCTTAATCAAAAGGAGATGTTCTGGATATTTACTATGGACACCATGTCACCAAAAGGAATCAATACTGATTGGGAGATAAAGCACTTTCTTTAATTGTTTGTTTTTTCTCCCCCCCTCCCTGGCAATCCCTGTTATGTTATAAAATCCAGTTTTTGTTTCTTTTGTTATTGTTCTGATGTATTTTCTTTGCACATCAAACTAATTTACAAATCACACACACAAAAAATTGTTTATTAATGTACCTTTTTTTAAAATAGATTGGTCTTTGAGCAATTTGAAATATATACCCTTTACTGGGACCTTTTAGGTCTTCATTTGTTAGGATTTATGCGACTAGGTAGATATAGTCATAATGAGCTTACAGTGGTTTTTGTTTTCCATGTTTGGAATAGTAAATCATGAATTAAGAGCTAGACCAAGTTAGGTTTTGTTATGATTGGAATGCTCAAAAGGACAATTAATTGCTTAACAAATAGTCAATTATTTGAGACATAATTCATCTTGTTTTTTACATATATATATCCTTTATTTCTCATATTCCTATTGTTCATACTCATTGGATATCATTTTTGTATCATTGACTCTGTTGAGTGTATTGACAAATTAGAAAAAGCTGTCAGTAAATTCATATCTTCAGTCTTTCAATGTCCATTTGATGTGCAGCAAAACAAACCAAATTGCTACAAATGTATATACACCACGGTACACACGAAGACTACGGCAACCAATAACCTTCTGTTGGCATCAAGCCATCACCCACGACCCTTGATACAAGGGATACCAACGGGCCAATTCCTACGGGTCAGGAGGAATTGCTCGACGCTTAAAGACTTTGAGATCCAATCTTTAAAAATGAAAAATAAGTTTCTCGACAGGGGGTACAGTCGATCCTGTGTTAACAAAGCATATAAACGGGCAAAACGCACAGATAGAGGAACACTACTGTATGCCAAGAAAGCAGAACATGAGGGCACCCAACCCATCAGGGTGATAGGCACCTACAACAAACAATGGAGAGAGATTCGAGACTCCATGAACAAACATTGGCACATCCTTCTGGCGGATAACGACCTTAGAAAGGTTCTAAACCCCCAGGCGTCTATTACATATAGACGCCCACGCAATCTTGCGGACTGTCTGGTACACAGCCACTATCAAGGCCATGACAACACAACATGGCTAGACAGCAGCAGGATAACTGGGACCTTCAAGTGTGGTGCATGCAAGGCGTGTAAATATATACATACCTCAAAACAGTTCAATGGCTCGCATAGTAATAAACAATACGGTATGCGAAATTTCATTAACTGTAAAACAGAGGGAGTTATATATCTGATAACATGCAAATGCGGTACAAAATATGTTGGGAAAACATCACGTGAATTTAGACGAAGGGTTCTGGAACACATTAGCACCGTTAACACTAAAAAGGACGTACCCGTTGCCAGACATGTTAATTCTGCCCATGGGGGGGATGTCTCCAATCTATCTTTCCAGGGGATTGACCTTGTGAAATTGGGGATACGTAAGGGGGATCTAGACAATGCTCTACTGAGAAAAGAGTCTAGGTGGATATACACCTTGGGGACCCTATCTCCTGGGGGTTTGAATGAGGGTTTTGTATACACCCCCTTTCTGTAGTCCTCTATCCTCCCCCCCCCCCTTCTCTTTCCTCACCCCCCTCTTTCCTGTTGAAATAAGAGCCTGCCACACAATCTCCCCTGTTGAGATTATTGTTTTATTGAATACAGTCTACCATTCAACACACTCAAAGACACTCAATTACAACTTATGTGCTTATTAATTTGCCTCTGACAGTATCTCTTCATGAGCTTTCAACTTGTATGTTTTTTTTTAACCTGTTTTCATGGGTTAATAGGACCCGTTTTTTAACCTTGTTTCCCTGCCTAGATCACCTTTTCCCCTTTGCTTGTCATTACATACTCTGTCGTGATGATGCTACTGGGTTACCATGACAACCAGAATACATAAAAGGCTGCAGGGAGCATAGACCCGCCCACCCCCGAAGAAGTTCCAGTCAGGAACGAAACACGTGTCGGGTGAGACGTCCTGTGTGACGTCATCAGCGCGACCCACTAGCTAGTAGTGTGGTCAGTACGGTTCACAGAGTGGAGTACAATTAGCTAAAAAGATGTGGGCCAGTTGTGGATCCCACTAGCTAGGATTGCTTTCCTGTTCATCTCACTATAAATCCCTGCACTCGGCGATTCAGGCACTCCCCTGCCATACACTCTGCAGTGTGTGGCAGAATCACTCGCAGCGTCTGACTCCAGCAAGCTGCTACACACACACGATCATTACTGCCTGTCTGGTATCTTTGGCCAAGTAGGTTAACTGTTTACCTCCTGGCACTTTTTGATACACACTCTGAGCTATGGGGAGCAAATGAATCATTGCCTCTGACTCCAGAAAGCTGCCTAAGCGATCACTACAGCTTGCTTAACATCCATGACAAAGTGGGACAATTGGTTAACCCCCTCATACCCACATGCAGCAGAACAAAAGTCGTTTTTTGAGCAAACATTTGTTATTACCTGCTTAGCAACATCATGACTGCAGCATAATCAGGGATAATTATATATGAACATAGCCACTAGTCCCTATCCTGGATCACTCATACAGTGTTAATACCCAGGCATAGACTTATATCAAGCATTCCACACTCCGCTGTGCCTAAACATGCGCCAGGATATCAGGTTTTAATTAGATTGTTTTTTTCTTGTTATCATTAATAAAATTTATTTATTTTGAGCTCTACCCCCAGTGAGTGCATCTTGTGGGATCCTTTCCTTGTTTCTAATTTACAAATCACACACACAAAAAATTGTTTATTAATGTACCTTTTTTTAAAATAGATTGGTCTTTGAGCAATTTGAAATATATACCCTTTACTGGGACCTTTTAGGTCTTCATTTGTTAGGATTTATGCGACTAGGTAGATATAGTCATAATGAGCTTACAGTGGTTTTTGTTTTCCATGTTTGGAATAGTAAATCATGAATTAAGAGCTAGACCAAGTTAGGTTTTGTTATGATTGGAATGCTCAAAAGGACAATTAATTGCTTAACAAATAGTCAATTATTTGAGACATAATTCATCTTGTTTTTTACATATATATATCCTTTATTTCTCATATTCCTATTGTTCATACTCATTGGATATCATTTTTGTATCATTGACTCTGTTGAGTGTATTGACAAATTAGAAAAAGCTGTCAGTAAATTCATATCTTCAGTCTTTCAATGTCCATTTGATGTGCAGCAAAACAAACCAAATTGCTACAAATGTATATACATTGTTTTCTATATATCATTTGGTTACATGTAACCATTTGACTTTGTTCTGAAGTCTGTTCAAAATAGAATGAATGTAAGGTAATCCTAATTATTGTCTAAAATGAAATGTCTCATATAATCCACCCCCCTGCTATTACTTGATTTTAACCCTTTAATGCATCTTTTTGCTCAATATCATTTAAATTTGTTTCATTACCACAGCAGGTAGAGGTTATAGAATAATTTTTGGTGAATAGTATTGTTGTCTTACCTCCCTGCAAGGTTTATTATAGTTGTATAAATGGTCATTTAAACATCTGATGTAACCTAATTGTTTTTACATAGGCAATGTCTTTGCCAAATTTCTGCCCTGACTCCTGGTAGTGGCTCATCAGGTGAGCAGAGCTCCCCTTGTCAATCAGGGGAGTGACTGCTCACACTGTGGGAATGATGTCACTTCCGGGTGGGTTAGTATTTCAGCTGACACGGCAGCAGGTAACATGTACTCTTTGAGAAAGGCCCATTGCGGCTGAAACGCGTTGGAGTTGCGGGGGGTGCCTCCCTCTCTCTCTTTTTTAACTTCCATGTTATAATAAAGAAGATTTTTTCACAGCACAGTCCAGCCTTGTTCACTTGCTGCGCAGCCGTGACCGCTGTCTTTCCTCCCCGGTGAGGTTATTTTGCCTGCTATTTCTACCATACAGCTTGGAGCACGCCGCAGATCAGACGGATTTAAAGACATATGTGAGTCATTTATTCCTCATTTGTTCCTTCATTGTGGAGACCCCAGGCGTTGTGGGTTACACTATGCGTGATTAAAGGGGTCTGGGTGGGTCCACGGACTTCCCCTTGACATCCCTAGACAATCACTGCTATACCACATACCTAATAGGGGCCATTTCATATTGTTCCTCCACACCCTGTCCATCTGGACACAGCAGCATTCTTTATTAGTCAATGTGGTTTTTAAACAAAGCCCTGCAGCACTGGCTTATTGAGTGGTGAATGTCCCTCAATGTTCTCTCTACCTATAATCACTAATCAACTATTAACCCTTGCCCTCCCGGATGGATCCCAGTGTTTGTGTGGTGCTGACACTGACATGATGATATTACATTGGAACAGGGGAACACACATTTACATGTAATGGCAAGGTTAAAACCACATTCCTGGACCGCAGTCCAGTTAACCCCTTGCCTCCCTGGTGAGGTCAGGGGGAGGCCATATGGGGTACAACCCCTTTAATACCGGGCCACTCCTCTCTCCCTCTACAGTGATTACCGACTCTTATCTCATTTGAGAAAATGTCAGCAACCAACCTCACTGATGATACCCATCAAGATTGAAACATGTCTGTGAGTGGGTTTACTGGCTTTGCATCTCCGAAGCCCTTGCTTAAAAGCTGTGTCTAAAGCAGCATGCATTGGCTAAGAGTTGCTCATGTAATGTGAGCTTGAGATAAAAGGTGGCAGTGTGTGCTCATTTGCATGTCATTTCCCAGAATCCCTTGCTGCAGTGGAAATAGTGTGTGCTGGGTGATAATGGTGAAAGACAGGGTTGCAGACCTGTCTAAGACATGCAAATGAATAGCCGGGGCCGAGGCTGGGGAAGACGACTGCGGGGGTGGCGGTGACGGCGACTGCGGGGGGGCCCGATGCTGCGAAGGGTGGCAGTGCTGCGGGGGGGGGGTGGTGGGACTGCAGGGCTGGCAGGAGTGCCCGGTGCTGCGGGGGCAGGATGGCCCGGTACTGCTTTGGGTGGTGGGACTGCAGGGGCAGGCGGGACGGTGCAGCGGAGGGCGGGACGGTGCAGCGGGGGGGGGGGGGACGAAGTGCTGCAACGGGAAAGCCCGTTGCAGCGTGGGGGGGGGAATGGCGGGACGGCCAGGAGGAGCGGTGGCGGGACGACCTGGTGCACCGGGGGGTGGTGGGATTGCCAGGGAGATGGCCCCGCTGCAGGCACCTGTACGGCACCACGATGCTGCTCCCGCCCGCACCGGAAGCTCACTTCTGGCGCTGCCAACAGGTAGACCGGTGCCGGGTGCCGCGTTTTAAAAAAAATTTTATTAACAGCCACGGCCACGCAGGGGGCCCGGGTTGCCGGGCCCCCCTGACTCACGGGGCCCGGGACACCAGTGCCCTTTGTCCCCCGCTGTTGGCGGCCCTGATAACAACACTCAAAACACTGGCGGCGTAAGCGGCCCAGCGATTTTTTTTTATGAAGGCTTCTAGAATAGGCCCCTAAGCATTCATTGTATCATCTGAGCAACTGCTTGTTGATAACATTTAATTCTGCAATCGCAATTACTGAAATAACCCTAATCCTCCAGTTTCTTGAAATGGGGTAAAGTTGTTTTTATTATGCCGCATAGCATAATGGGGTACATAGTGGAAATGGCAGGTTTCACATTGGAAGATTTCCATGCTATTCAGTGTGGGGAGTTTGTACATTCTTTATCCAGAAGAATCCTTGCTTGACCAGTCTCGTATAGTAGTTGGCGTCTGCACAGTAGAGATGGGCAAATATTTTTTGCAGATTTGGATGCGCCTTGAATTGGCTGGTTTCTTTGGTCTGCGGATTTCCGCCAATCAGTCTTAAAAGGAGTGATTTGTCTTTTCCAATTTTTTTTTTTATCACTGACAATCCAATCTGCGGAGTCCCCAATCTGCGGAGTCCCCAATCTGTGGAGTCCCCAATCTGCGGAGTCCCCAATCTGCGGAGTCCCCAATCCGCTGGTGGATTGTAAAAATCCAATCCGCAGAATCAGCAAAGGCGCGAGTAACATTTGGAAGCTGCAGACAGTAGTATATTTATTTTATAAATCATCTTTGAACAGGTAACGCTGTCTTGATCCAATCTGTGTGTCCATCAATTTTAGCCTGCATTTAAGCCATACAAAAGGGTGATTATCAGAAGTCTTATGTAATGATATAATGGTATCAGGTTTCCAACTCATGGATTAAACAAATTGCATTTGGCATGCAACCAAATACAGTATGCATGCCCCATCGTGGGTGAAGATGTATTACATAGTTACATAGTAGATGAGGTTGAAAAAATACATAGGTCCATCAAGTTCAACCTATGCTAAATTTAGACAACAGATACTTTATCCTTTATCTATACTTCCTTATTGGTCCAGAGGAAGGCAAGGTCATCCACACAGCCACCTGGAGGGTAAAATCCTGGCATATATTATTTATTCTAATTAGTCCAACTCCCCCCAGAACCAAAGAAAGACACTAAGGGCCTCATGCAGAGAGCAGCGCTATTTAGAATTGGAGAGGGGGAAAAATTGTAGCTTTTTTGGAGAGTTTTTTTTCTCCATATGCAGAAAGGGCAGAAAACTGCATTTACAAGCCTTTCTGCATATGGAGAGTTTCAACCAGCGCTATAAGCGCTGTTGAAACTAGTGGGGAAAAAATCGCGTTTTTTTTTCTCCCCTCCACCGGCCGCGGAGCGCCAGCTGCTTGGTGGAGAGGAAAAATGTTGAAAATCGCGCCATTTTTTTGGCGTGAACAGCCACTAGATGGCGATCGCGGCTCTCTGCATACGGCAGAAAAAAAACTGGAGAGATTAGAAACTCTCCAGCCGCGCGGCGAATTTCAGGAAAAAAAAAAAAAATGGCGCTTTTTTTTAAACTTGCCTTTTCCGGCGGTTTAAAGCTCCATTTTCGCCGGCAAATGGCGAGATTCCTTTTTGCGCTGCTCTCTGCATGAGGCCCTAAGGCATACAGGTAGGTATCAAGGCAAATGTGGTGCAATTCTGGGGCAAAAACATTGCTCCAATTTTTTTAAAGAAAATATCCTATTGATTTCAATGCTTTTTTTTTTAATAAATAAGCTTTTTATTTCTAATGAGCATGTGTACAATTAAGAATTTGGTAATGGCAAAAGTTTAAATAGCTCTCAGTTGATTTTAAATATACCTACAGTACATATGATTCCAATTTGCCCTTCAATGTTTGGCAGCACACACGTCAAGGTATGATAGGCTGGAGTAAATATTTAAACTAACGATATTATCCGTTTCAGAAACCAGTAGCAAAGTTACACGAATCCTGCTTTGCTGAGCGTCACCAGTTCTGTGCCTTTATCTGCTTTCATGCTGTTCCCTTTCCTTCTTTTCGTGTTGCTGCTGCTGTGTGTGAGTTAAGCACCTTGTTTTCTCATCATGAGATGGTTCCACCTGCTCCTGCTTTGCCTTTTTTTAGCTCTGAATGCTAGGGCAGAAGATCAAATAACTTCTGCAGAGGCCTCAGAGAACACAAGTGATGAAGAAAATCCAGCTTCAGATGTGCTTCTGAATGAAGACAATGTGTTGATTCTTAACAAGCAAAATTTTGACAAAGCACTCCGCGAGTATAAGTTCCTGTTGGTTGAGTTTTGTAAGTATGAAAACAAATGTATCAATTTGCTTGAATTTGACCCCAACTGCTGAGCACTGTATATAACAAGCATGCTAACAATGAAAATGCAATTCCACGCGTAACATGACTGGTTGTTCCCGGTGCCATTGTCTCTGTTAAGCAGCAGTCCTCACTGATTTTCACTTTTTTATTTTACATATTTTAAGAAATCTCTTCAAATCTGATGCTTGGTTCAGGAGATATAAGAATTAAAAATAATAAGTGTATGGGAAGTTAAAATGAATGTGTCCCCAGAGCTCATTACAGTCTAAGAAAGTTATGTTTTTAACACTAGAGAAATAAGAGCAGGACATTTGAATGGGGCAACATACAGTATTAACAGTACTGTATATGGGGTTATTTCATATAGGCTTCTAGGAAGTTGAGGGGGAATTGTGACATTTCACGTGATGAAGCTTGGCTTGTAGATCATTGAGTAAAAATGCCTTTAGTGACTGCCCTAAACCTGCATTAATAAAGCTAACCTTTTTCCTATTGATATATGATCATTTAAAAACTGAACTGGGTCCGCTTTCTTATTTGAAACAGGTAAGGATTACTATACTCAGTTTCTAGTGTTTCATTGAGCTGCAGGTAGAGACGGGCGCATTTATTTGGCAGATTTGGAGCTGCCTCGGATTGGCCGGTTCCGTTGGTCCGCAGATTCCTGCGGATCAGTCTCAAAAATGGTGATTTGCTTTTTGCGTTTTTTTTTCTAACACTGATAATTAATCCGTGGGTTCCGCAATCCACTGGCGGATTTTAAGAATCCGATGCGGAAACCAGTCCAAATCCGCTTTCCCGAGTTTGCATTCAAAATCCATTCCGTGGTGTAAAATCTGCCAACAAATTTTTACAGTTTCAAACTAACTGTAAAAAAATTATTCAAAACTACTTTTACTAATTTTTGTAAAAAGGCACCACCCATATGTAATCCATTTTAACGTGTCACTTCCATTCATATACTTCGATCCCTGTAGAGGATGTTTCCTTAAATATATCACCCTCAATTATCTGTCTTCCAAAACATAGTTACTAGCATATTCCAGTAAATAAAGATAGACCTTTAACGCTGAGAATGCTTATGAGGCAATTATTTTATCCATGCAGAGCGTTGACACTGTTATACTTAAGCTTGTCTTTGCAATGTTGACTTGGTGATCTCCCAAACCGTTTATTGTTCCACTTTAAAAAAAAAAAGTTAAGATGGACTTGCGGATGTAGCAAGACCCAACGTCTTCAGTGCCGCTGACTTTTGCTTTTCCTTCTGTGGCGCTTGGGATAATGTGCCTGTCCTACTACAGATGCAACTGCCGGTTTTAGACTGCTTGTCAAGGAAAATGTGTGACCACCTCACAGTAACTGGTGAGATGATCCACAGCAGGCTGCAAAGGCCCATCGGATTAACACAGCGGGGGTCCCAGCGTTTGAATGGGACTCGCAGCCCGGTAGTATTGAGTCCCATTAAAATGCAGAGACCCCCGCTGTGTTAATCTGATGGGCCATTAGTCGGGCTGTAGGAATCTCACAGCGGGGGATGGGTTTAAGTGCAGAATTCTCAAGGCAAGTGGTTTACAACCAGCAGTTTTAGCTATATATCTGTATTGCTTCATATTGCAGAGAGGGACTTACATTCAGGCAAAAGCATCCATAACACAATACATCTTTCAATATTCACCTTCTTTAGTATTTAACTGTAATCGATATTCATTTCTGGTGTTGTGATTTTTTATTGTTATGCTCTCTGAGTAATTTATCTCATTTAGGTAAAGGCATCCATTAAATGACTTGGTAATACTAGGCTTAAAGAACAATTAAGAGGCATTTATGAATGTATCAGTGTCAAAGTACTATTGCATCTTCAGTATCTTGCCCCATGTGAGTAATCTTTTGAATTGGGGAGAGCCAATGGTTGGCATAAGGGGGTGTTTTACAACACAAGGAAGGTCTGACACGTTATACCTCCTATTATGGGATATTTTATTACTTTCCCCTTTCTTGGCATCAAAAGCTTGACTGGTCAGAAACTCAAATAATTATCAGACTGTGTCAAATGTAAAACACTTTATTAACAAGTTTCTTATCAGCAGAAAATAATACCAAAAATGTACAATGTTGAAACATATCACTATAACCTGTAGGACCAGATAATTAAGGACCTACTTCAAAAGAATAACTGCCAGTGGGAAAATGATTGATTAAAATAGTACCAGATGGTGAAGCATTTATATATAATGGTGAAAATAAATGTATTTTACTATAGTTTTGTTCTTGTGCAAAAATACCACAAGATTAAAAAAAAACAAAAAAACATCTCAAATGAATACATTTAGCATCCTCATTATTTTCAGTGGGAAAAGGCAGGTGCAAAACGCAACAATCATAGAACAGGGGCAGCTGATTAACTGACCTTCAGCTTCCAGCTGGTTGTTTTCCCATTAAAATTATCTAACTCATCAAAAGCCATTTACCAGCCTGTGAAAGTTATTGGTAGTGTACAACAGACACAGTCCATGTTAAATAGCCTAGTGTCATCCCCACAATTATTCCAAATCGCCCCCAAAAATGAGATGAACTTTAAAACTCTGCACATACTGTATATAAGAATTGTATTAATTATTTGTAAAGATGTATTAAATATATTGGCAGCCCATTTTTATCAATTTAAGATTTCGAACTTTAATCAGGTATTTCACAAATTATGTTATACAAAGTAAAACAATTTACATCGTTAATTGCCTTGTTCTCGGTGGAACATTTTAAATTCATAAATGTAAGTATAGCAGCAAAACCCCCAAACCAGATGTGCCAAAATAGATCATGAGAAGCTACGGTACTAAAAGCACAATATCTACTTACAAAGGAAAATGTACTTCTAGCTCTTCATTGACACATGGTCTTAGTACAAAAAAACTCTACAAACAAAATTATTTAAGATTACACATACTGGGGATATGTATTGTGTCTTGAACTGAAGCATTGCTTCAAAGAGAGATGCAATTTGCGTCATTGTACCTCTTTATGACTGCATCAATTCAGTCTACCGTGCTCCATTTCCCTTCCAAATTGCACCAATTGCGCTATGAGCATTTGGGGACTGATTATAGGAGAAGATGGTTAGCTGCACCTATGTCTCGTGCAGTTTTAGTCTCTCTTTGTGTATAGTAATTTGACAGCTAGTTTAGCTGGTGCTAACTCTGCTCCTAAGACTCCTGCGTCAAATGTAAGAAGAAAAAAAAATCAAGCTACATACAGTACATATCTTGCTGAGACAAATGCAAGGTCTGTTTCATATTGGTAAATACCGTGTTTTATAAATAAGCTACTTTTTATATGAATTTATTTAACATTTTAGAAAAAAAAATTGCCTTATTTTTATGCAAGAAAGATGATTTATAAATTGTGTATTTAATTTTAGACAACTTTTCTATATATATTTGGAATATTTTTTGTGTTTAGGTGTATTAAGATGTATTGATATATGCAACACTGAAACAGATGTACAGTATAGTATATGTTTAACTGCAATATTTGTAAACATCAATCAAGATTTTAGTCAAATATGCGAATTGAAAACTCCATCATCAAGATTATTATTCTTCTTTGATTCAACTGACTTAATAAAATTAACTGATAATAGATTCTGTCCTTTAAGTTGTTTATTTAAATGTTTCCAAATTACTATTGTAATGAGCTCAGAAATGTACGACTATTGTATGAATGCAACATTTTATTGTCGGTTTGTGGGCGCCAGTGCAGAATATATTTTGACCCCAAATTACGTGGTGAGTAATACAAATGAGAAATTCACAAACCCTAATCTGGCCATTAGAGGGGCAGTCCAAACAAGACTGAAATATATAAAGGGCAACAACATGTTTAATATTTTAAATATAACCTATTAACAGTTTGTATAGTATTGTATAAGTATTGTAATTTTAGCATAAAATAAATCAAAGTTTGTTTACTGAGTACGCGTTTTATAAGTGAAACTTCTTTGCTTTTTGTCACTCTGAAAAGTCTTTGATTCAAACAAAAAAATAAATATAAAAATACAATTTTAGAGATAAAACACAAAGAAGTTTGATTTCGAAAGGCACATCCTCTTTTTTTTTTTTTTTTTTTTTTTTTAAATAATTATTACAATGACTATATTATTGGAATCTATATACAATTCATGTGTAATATATTTACACACCTTGTATGTTATTCACTTCTGGCTTTTTTTTAATTATAAATGGTGTGTGTGTTTAGCCAGAGAGAGTGTGTGTGTGTGTCTGTGTGTCAGTGTGTCTGTGTGTGTGTCTGTGTGCAGCCAGTGTGTATGTGTGTGTGTGTGTAGCCAGTGTGCGTGTGTGTAGGCAGAGAGTGTGTGTAGCCTGTGTTTGTGTGTGTGTAGCCAGAGAGAGTGTGTGTATAGCCGGTGTGGGTGTGTGTGTGTAGCCAGAATGAATGTGTGTGTGTGTGTTTGTAGCCAGTGTAACACCTTTTGCCCCCCCCCCCCTATCGCAGATGGGGACCATGTGGAGAAATACAATTGTGTTACCGGGTGTGGTGCGTTACCTGATAGGCTCACAGAAGGCCTGAACCTCCGCCACTGGGAGCCTGGGGTTACCTGATCATTCGTTGAACACAGCGCCTCCACCTGTAAGGGCTCCCACCTTAGTGGGATGGTCCTCTTACAGGAACCACAATAATAAAACACGCACACAGTGTATGCTAATAACTGTTTACTATTGCTAATACTAATAACTTCGGTACCTGTACCACACAGAATAATGCATATAGTCATACACATAGAAGTGCACTGGGTGCACACATCACCATAAATATTCCCTCCTCCAAAGTACTTGGGTGCTGGGCACCAATCCCCTGATGTCCCTTTATGTCCACACCCACTCAATGTGTTGGAGAGAGCGCTATCCCTTTAAGTGTTAGTGCACAACTAAAGGTACCTGCCCGGGGCTCCAGCCCACGGGTGCCGCTATTCAACTGGGTTTGGATCCGCCTGATCCGATGTGATGTCCTCCTACGCGTGGGGTGAATTCCGGCGTGGATAATATCACCGCTGCTCCGCACCGTCTGTACCTTGGTGGGGATCCGTCTGCAGACAGCAGGCCGCAGTCGCTGCTTGGCGTAGCCTCCGTGAAGATAGTCTATATATATTTGAGTCTCTGAGAAGGTAGTCTATATATATATACAGGGGTCTAAGCCCAGACCCAGAAATCAGGCTGCGCGCCACAGAGTGTATCTTTACTTAACCAAATAGCTAAAGGGGCAGATCTCCTTCTCTAAGGCCTGTCCCTGACGCAACCATCAAACTGGGACAAGGGTAACCGTTATCTGGGGCCTTTGGGGGGTTATCTGGCCTAGTGCAAGGGGCTACTGCTCCCCTGCACCCTCACTCACTAGCTCTCTGCTCCAACTGCCCACTCCCAACTGCCAACTGCCAAATGTATCTAAAAGCAACTGCCGAGAATCCTTGAGCCCTATTGGCTGTTCTGGGTTACCTGGGGCTTTCCTCCCTCGGCCGCATGGGAGTTGTAGTCTCGTGGAGGCTGCTGTAACTTTGGGGCCGCGCGCGCGATTGCACTGCGCGACTTTGGAATGTCCGCCGCAACTTCCGCACTTCACTGCGCATGCGCGACTACTGTGCCCACGCCTGCAAACCATCATGGCGGCCCCCGCTAGCCGGGTGCGTCGCCGAGCCTCCTGAGGCTCAAAACGCTCCCACCTTCGGCCCCCACCTTTGGAAATAGCCGACGGGTCCGTCGCTGGGTCCGGCGGCACCCGCGAACGCGCTGAGGCAAAGGAGGGGGTCTCTGGGAGCCAGAGGGGACCGGGGCTACACCAGTATCTGTGTGTGCAGCCAGATTCTGTGTGTGTTTGTGTGTGTTTTTGTAGCCAGAGTGTGAGTGTAGCCTGTGTGTGTGCGTATGTGTGTGTGTTTGAAGCCAGTGTGTTTGTAGCCAGTGTGTGTGTGGCCAGATAGTGTGTGTGTTTGTTTATGTAGCCAGTGTGTGTGTATGTGTGTAGCCAAGTGTGTGTGTAGCCAGATTGAGTATGTGTGTTTGTAGCCAGTGTTGTGTGTGCAGCCAGAGTGTGTGTGTGCGTGTGTGTGTAGCCAGAGTGTGTGTGTTTGTAGCCAGTGTGTGTGTTTGTGTGTGTAGCTAGTGTGTGTGTGTGTGAAGCCAGAGAGTGTGTGTGTGTGTGTGTGTGTGGCCAGAGTGTGTGTAGCCAGTGTGTGTATGTGTAGCCATTGTTTGTGTGTGTGTGTATAGCCAGAGATTGTCTGTGTGCAGTGTGTGCAGCCACAGTTTGTGTGTGTTTGTGTGTAGCCTGAGTACAGGCACATGAGCGCCTCTGCGCATGTGCTGGCGGTTATGGGTGGCTCTGCGTATGTCTGTGCTGCCGGCTTCTTCTGCCCATGTGTCAGGCACGTATGAGGTGTACATGAGCACCTCTGCACTCTCCTCCTCCTCAGTGCATTCGCCGGCCTCAGCGCTTGTGCTGGTTGCCGCGGACGACTCTGCCCATGCGCAAACTGTTGGTGAGGTAAGTGTTGTGAGGGCAGCTTCTGTGCATGTGTGGCCCGATGGCCTCATCTGCCAGCACTGACGTCACTTCCATAACCTACTTCCGTCTTATTGAAAGGAGATTTGGTGCCGGCAAAGAAGCTTCAATGAAAAAATATTTCTAGAGATTTATTAATTATGCTGACATAATTTAAGTGAACAGAAATTGAGTATGTAGCAGGGTTCCCCCTGGCCCCCTTACCTCCGCCAGATTGCAGGGACCCCCACGACATTTCGGGCTGCTGCAAGGGCGTCGCCGGGGGCTCCCGGCGGCGTCGGAGGCAGGGTGCCACCATGTTTGCTGTGCTCGTGCATGCGCAGTATAGCCACAGGAGTAGCGGTGGCCATGTTGGGGTTGGTGCGACCGTTCGCGCATGCGCAGGAGATTGCGTGACGCGCGGCCATTACACTGTCGCGCATGCACAGATAGAGATAGCGGCAGCCATTACAATGTTGCGCATGCGCAGTGCAAATAGCGCACGAGGCCCCAATACAAAAGAGGTCTGCAAGGGACTACAAGCCCCAGGATGCTTAGGAGTAGGTAGGCCACCTGACGCCAGGAAGCCAATCACTAGGCCAGATATCCATAAGGAGATAGATACATTTGGCACGCTCAGGCAGGAAGTTTAGTAGGAGCTGGGACACAGAGAGGGGAGGGTGTATATGTGCAGGGAGGCAAGTAGCCTCTGCACTAGGCCAGAAGTCTCCCCTTAGGCCCTACTCACCCTCAGCTTGTGGCTGCTACATGGACATCCCCTAGGATAGGGACAGGGTCCTGTAGAGCATCTTAAGTGAGGGTCCAGCCAGGAAGAGCGAATATCCTGGCCACTGTTGTTTGAAGGTGGATCATCCTCTGTAGTACCAGAGGCAGAGACTGTTCAGTGGTGGATTCCTCCATGCAGGAGTCATCCATCACAGAGGCGGACCGCAACGTAGGATCGTCCAGGAAAGGGATCCCAAGTACAGATCATCTGCATGCCTGGGTGTGGACACACCCGGCAGGTACAGTCAAGTCACCAAGTGCACCAACTATACACCTCATCTTAGTGGGCAGCGCTGTTCCACACTTGGTTGGGGCTGTAGGACTCTTGGGACACTTGGGTAGATAGTGGTGGGGTTACGGCCCAGTGAGATTCAGGGTCATAGAGGGACACTATTGTGATGTGTTGAAGTTGTTGTTATACTTACCTGCATATAGTAAACTGTTTATATATACTCTGGTGTATGTGGTTACTGTATGTGGGTCCTGTGTCAGTGGTTATTCTACACTCTAGGATCCTGCACAGGTGGAGGTACTGTAAGTACGTTCCAGGATACACCCCAGGTTCCCATCAGCGGAGCCTCATGCCTCCTGTGAGCCTGACAGGTATTGCACCACCTGGTAAAACCTGTAGATTTCCCCACAGGGTCCCTATCTGTGATTGGGGGTGGGGGGATGGAGGGGGAGTGTGTTACAAGTACATAGAAGTATTTGCACTTTTTGATACATTTTGTAACTAAGGACTCCTTTTTATGTCCAAGATGCTCCATGGTGTGGTCATTGCCAAGCTCTTGCCCCAGAGTATGCTAAAGCTGCAGAAATTCTAAAGAACCAATCAGCAGAAATGAAGCTTGCTAAAGTGGATGCAATAGAGGAAAAAGAACTGAGCACTGAGTTTAATGTGAATGGATACCCCACAATCAAATATTTCAAGGAGGGAAACAGAACAAACCCCATTGATTATGGAGGTAACCAAAATGGACTTTTTTCTAAATAATTTAATTCTGTGTTATAGGAAAATGTTGTATGTAATCCAATTATTTCACGTCTTAAATCTCAAATACAATAATTTATTGTGAGTACAATGCATCCTAATTTTTTTTATTCTTCAAATTATATCACAAATTTCTACACTATATTATTTTCTTTTTTTCTCCTCTTTTAATTTCCCATCTATTGTATGACCAGATCCACAAATTTGTGCTGGGCTTTAGAACACCTTTACTCACATTCAAATGAATAGGAGTAAAGACTTGCAAAAGCTAAGCCCCTTTTTGTGGATCTGGACCTGTATGTGCCTATTTTTTTGAGAATAAACATTTTTTAAGACGACCCATGAAGAAATTCCTCTTTTTTTGAGGCAGTACTGTATGATGGTACTCAAATGCTAATTTAAAGATTTGACTGCTAAACGGTGTGGATTAAATACACCTACGAAATATCGGGTTACTTGATTTCCTAGGTAGGAGAGATGCCGGTGGCTTCGTGAAGTGGATGATGAGAAGGGTGGAACCTCTTGCTGTGATTCTTGATAGTGTATCAAGTGCAGAGAAATTGGTCAGCTCCAAAGAATTTGTGGTTATTGGTTTCCTCAAGGTAAGGTACTCCTTGTTTTGTCTTTGTTCTTGTTTGTTTGCATTTGGGTACATTTAGTTAGTGGTTGAAGAGATGTTTGTGTTTACAAATTAGTTTACTTTAATTCGATCCTAAATACCTGTTCATGTTTTTCCATTTCCTCCTTTTCCTCCCAATAGATGTTTATATTATATTCTTATTACTACTATCATCTGGCAATCTCGTATAATCTCTCAGGCAAGTAGGGTACCATGTGGCATAATGAGACGTTTATTAACTAAAATATACTTTTCCTCAGGACACTACAGAAGCAGATGTGAAAGTGTTTTATGAAATAGCTGAAAATGATGTGGACTTCAACTTTGCTATCACAAATAAAGAAGAAATATTTCAGAAATTCGGGGTAACAAAGGATACAATCATCTTTTTCAAAAATGTATGGACCTTTTCATTTATTTACATAAATGTTGCTGGTAATAATGTGTTTTTTTTTTTGCTGTATGGTATAAATTCACTGTTTAAACGCAATAATTACATATATTTTTTATTTAGTAAGGTTTGTTAACAGCCAAACCATTTTATTTCTATAGCAGAAATCAAAAACAAAACATATTATAATGACAATTCCCCTACATGTATTTGTTATGTTCATACATCACTGACACCTCATTTCAACAATGTTGCACTTCACTATAAAAACTGTGGAACACATACAGTAAGACTTTTTTGTAGGTGTAAAAGTTGTGTCTGCCCTTTTAACAAAGTATACTCATTTAGGGAATACTTTGGTCAATACTTTATCTTAACTAAACCTTGGTTGTCAATAAAAATGTTTATATTAATTTGTTGTATATTCACACACAATTGATGATACATGCACTACTGGACTTAACCACAATGTGGTAGCAAATCTTATCTATAACAAACTATATGGTTCAATGAATATAAAGACTATAAACCAAGTATATGTCCATGCTAATACATACTGTACAGTATGATGGCTAATTTTGCCTGTTTTCTGGTAAATGGGTTTGCTCCTTTCAAATGTTGCTAATGTGAGCCAAAGGTCAGTATGCTACATGGGATGAGGTCGGTTTTTTTTTATCCCTGGTTCATTATGAGATTTCATAAACTTGCATAAACTAATAATGATGTTTTACTTCCCTTCCTCCGAAGACATAGTTTTGTTAACATCTAAGAAACTTATTTAATACAGGTAAGTATGTATTAATAAATGGGTAAAATGTTAAGGGCGAATTTCAGTATGATTTTATTGCTCTTTTCCTTAAATTCAAACAGTGGAACTATGTTTTCAGGGAAAATAAAAATATATTCAATGGAGTTATTTATGTATGTATGTCTTTATTTATATAGTGCCTTCTATGTACATAGCGCTTCACAGCAGTAATACACGTGACATAATAAAATAACACAAGAAGCGCTTGAGACATTAAAGTCAAATTATAAAAAGGAGTCTCTGCATCAAAGAGCTTACAATCTAAGTTGTAAATAGGAGGAATGTACAGAGAGACTAGGAAGGTGTTCTGGTTAGTGTGTTTGAAAGGGGACAAGGTCGATGTATGAGGTGTATATTATCAGCCCCCAAAGCTACCCATATGCTTCCTTAAGCAGGTGTGTTTTTAAGATGGGTGTTAAAGGTGGATAGAGAGGGTGCCAGTCAGATTTTGATAGGAAGGGCATTCCAGAGGTTAGGAGCACCGAGTGAGAAAGTTTAGGCGTCAGAGGGCTTTGGATACAAAAGAGGTAGACAGAAGACATCCTTAAGCAGAACTCAAGAGTCGGGCGGCGTATATCGAGAAATTAGGGCTGAGATGTAAGGAGGAGAAGAAGAGTGTAAAGCCTTAAAAGTGAGGAGAATTTTGTGTGTAATACAGAATTTGATAGGAAGCCAGGTGAGGGATTTCAGCAGGAGAGGCGCTGAGACAGATTTAGGAGAAAGTAAAGTGATTCTAGCCACAGCGTTTAGGATAGATTGTAAGGGAGGCCGGAATGCCAACAGTTGTAAGTTACAATAGTCGAGACGGGAGAGAATGAGGGCTGGCGTTAGAGTTTTAGCAGTAGAGCAAAAGAGGAAAGGGTGAATCTTTGTCATGTTACGGAGTGACACCTAGGCAATGTGATTGTGATACTGGGTGTATGATACTGCTGCCAACAGTAATGTAGTAATTAAGGGAGCAGTAGGGCCAGGTTTGGGAGGAAACATGATGAGCTTTGTCTTTGACATGTTAAGTTTGAGTCGACGGAGGGCAATCGAGAATGATATAGTGGAGAGACATTCAGAGTCTTTGGTCTGTACAGCGGGTGTAAGGTCAGGAGTTGAAAAGTCAATTTGTGAGTCATCAGCATAGAGGTGAAATTTGAACCCAAGAGATGTGATAAGGTCCCTTAGAGAGAGTGTGTACAGAGAAGAGGTACCAGGAAAGACCACTGGGGTACCCCCACAGAGAGATCAACAGAGGAGGAGGTGTTGGCAAACAAGACACTGAAAGTATGATGGGAGAGGTAAGAGGAAATCCAGAATAGAGCTCTGTTATGGATACCAAGAGTACAGACAAAGTGAAGGAGAAGAGGGTGGTCCACAGTATCAAATGCTGTAGAGAGGTCAAGTAATATGAGCAGAGTGGAGTGTCTTTGGCAGCATGGAGGTCATTAGTTATTTTAGTGAGGGCTGTTTCGGTGCAGTGAGCAGTGCAGAAGCCAGATTGTAGAGATCTAGAAAAGAGTAGGAGGTGAGAAAATGGAGTAAGCAAGAGAACACAGGCATTAAAGGAGATTAGAGGCAAAGACAAGAGAGAGACAGGACGATAATTAGAGAGACATGCATGGTCAAGCTTGCTGTTTTTGAGAAAGGGTATAACTGTTGCCGGTTTAAATGAGGAGTGAAAGGTAGAGGGAGGATTTGAAAATATGTTTGATTGTAGGGATTAGAGCAGGAGTAAGAAGGTTGAATAGATGCGAGGGAATGGGGTCAAGAGGGCAAGTGGTAGAGGGAGAAGAGGAGATCAGTGACACATTCTCCTCTGTGACAGGATAAAAAGAGATGAAGAAGGCAGGTGGCGAGTTAGAAAGAGGTGTAGAATGTGAGGAGGATACAGAGGGGATGTCTTGACGAATGAAATCCACCTTTGTCTTGAAATAGTCAGCAAAGTCCTGAGGGGAACTGGAGGGAAAAAAAAGGTAAGATTGTAGTCTGACTAGAGAGTCAAAGACAGAGATCAGAGGCGGAGGCGGAGTGGGTTAAACTTGTGAGTGTTAATTAGTGAAGAAAAGTAGGTTTGTTTAGCCTGGGAGAGGGCAGAGTTCAAACTGGATAAGATAAATTTGTAGTCCATCAATGTTCAGTGGTTTAGACTGAAATACTGAGTACCCCCAAATACTTCTATATAGGCAGCTAATATGAACGTTTACTTAAAATGTACTACAGTACATAATTACTAAAACAGTAATTGCTCAATGTGCTATCGGCTTCTTTTCTCACATATTGATTTGATGGACTTTTTTCTTCCGTTCCTATTTGACAACATAATTCTATTTTTCAATTAGTTTCCTTGTTTCTTTTATTCTTTATTATGATGTAACCTTTTTTGGTTTATCTTTACCTAGACTGTTGAAAAACATGAATTTCAAGTAGATGAAGAACTTGGTGTAGACAAAGAAGAACTTTACAGATTTCTCATGGTAAACAGCATGGACCTAGTAACGGAATATAATGTTCAGGTAATGCATGACTTCTACATTTAAACGTAATACAATATAAAAGTAAAATCAAATGATCTGTCAGCACATATTACTCCGAATACACAATTATGGCTGTCATCTTCAAAAGTAATACAAAGGAGATTATAGATGGCACACCACTCGTGGTATTTGGTCTGAGGAAGGGACTGCTTGTCCTGAAACGTTACCATTGTTAGCTCTGATGCATTAATACATTTGAAATCATTTGATTCCACTACAATTTGTGTGCCTCTTCCTTTCTCCTATCATCAAAAGTAAGAATAAAGACTCATTGGTCTTAAGAAGGTTGTACTAGGTTTGTGCTGGGACCTTCACCTATACACTGTAATTAAAAAATGCAGAGACTGATTGTGACGGTGAGGGGGTAACCAGGCCATCAATAAAAAGTATTATGCCTGGCTGGTTACCTCTGAACCATATTTGTGGGTTTAGAGTGTCAGCTCTTGGACTCATTGGTTGTACATGAAATGTATGTGATTGTGCAACAATAAAGAATTTATGTGTGTTTTACCTTTCCAGGAGTGCTAACTGGTGGAGATTCATAGACTATGAGTTTCAAGGGGGGTTTTGCAGTAAAAGTATTGTCACATTGGGGCCCAGAGTTGCTGGCCACTCCAAAAATGTATCCGGGAATCAAGTCAGATTCCCGGGGACATATAGGAACAGACCTCTGGTCAAAATCCTCCCTTGAAAAACAGTTATGCGACTCACCGCCAAGTTCCCTGCTTCAGCACAGACCAGAAAGGTAAAATGGTCATAGGGATGTGAGATGTCCCTGACACAGTCAAGAGGTCCCTATGTTAAGGGGGATACTTATTTAATGCCCAGGTCACCCAGAAGCTGTATAGGGCATGACTCACCACAAAGTTCCCTGCTTCAGCACAACCCAGAAAGGTAAAAGGGGCAAAGGGATGTGAGGTGTCCCTGACCCAGTCAAGGGGTCCCTAGTATAAGCGGAGGATGCCCAGTTGAAGCCCAGATCACCCTGTACCCAGTATTGGGGTTCAGGGTGTGCTCTAGTTATATATAAGACTGTGAGGTTTTGTTAAAGTCTAAAGTCAGGTTTTGCAGAGTGTGAGGCATATGGCTAGTGGGACTAAAAAGTTCAAGTTCTCATTCTATCCCTCATCACCAAAAAGACATAGACATTTTAGCAGCATAAAAGTGTAAGGTATATTTTATTAAACAAAGTGTGTTAAGTACATGTATGCTTTGTGCACAGTAAAATGAGGCACAGGGATGGAAAGTGTTCCTGTAGCTGCGGGGATCCCTAGGTAACATTGGAGTACCCCAGTTAGTGCCAAGGTGTCGCAGAACCGGTACAGGCAGTCCTCGTTTTACAACGCTTCGCTTTACAACGAATGGCTTATCCAACGCTATGCAATGCATCCCTATATTCATTTTTACAACGCCAAAATGGCTTATCCAACGCTCTTACGATGCTTTGCAACGTTGTGTATGTGTGTATATATACACATTCACATAAACAACGTTACAAAGCGTCGTAAGAGTGTATATATATAATATAATACTATTTAATATTATATTATACTATATAATATATTATTTATTATGTTATATTATATATAATACAGTATATACACTATATAATTTATGTGTGTGCTGCATATCTTATTGCCTGCATAAAATATTTGGTGTATTTTAGTGTTAAAAATGCCTTCAGGAACAGAACCTTTCATTTAAACAGTGTTCCTATGGGAAAACGTGTTTCACTTTACAACGTTTCGCTTTACAACGCCATTTTGAGTAACGCATTGTGTCGGATAACCGAGAACTGCCTGTATTGGGTTGTGGGTTATGGAACTCGCCTGTAAAGTATGGAAACCCTGACCTGTTTATGGGCGTTTAGGGTCCCCAAGGTTTATACTTTATTAAAGTAAGGTTCAGAGGGTGTTATACTGTATGTATAAAAATCCATGCATAGGAGACATGATGTCTATACCTAGCCTTCTGGCTTCAAAGGGAATCCAGGAGGTGGAGGGGTCGAACCATTTAGTGAGCAGGAAAAGGCCAGGTGTCAGTTCTAGAGAACAGAGGGCACCCCAATGGGGCCCTGATTGTGACACCAGACTTAGCGGAGCCGGCCAGGGGTTAGCTGGAGGGAAGTTGCTCCTTGTAGGAATATGTCCCATTGGCTGATTCATATTTGCAGCCCACACGTTTTTTTTAAGCTGGCTCAACACGCCTGTGCCTGTGACATCATCAGCCAGGTGAGCCCTGCTCTGATTGGCTACTGAGAAATTTCTCACGCTTTTGATTGGGCTGTAGGTTTCTGTGAATTAAACTGAGAGGTTTTAAAAACCCTTACGCAGCTCAGATTTTCAGTTTCTAAGTTGTTTCTAGTTTTCTCTCAAAGTTTTCTAAGATTCTAAGCAGCAAGTGATTTCCAGCCCTTTGGAGAGAGAGGGGAGCTGAGGCGTTTTAAGGGTAAACTTTGGACTGATAAGCCCTACACCTGGGAAAGTATAGTTTTTCAACCTCAATTCCAAGTAAGTGTGTCTGTTTCAATGGAATAAATGACAATTTGTTTTACTTCTTGGTTTTTCTCAGTGATATGATCCTGGTATAAAGATGTAATTTCCTGGTCTCCCGTAATACTGATCTCTATAGGAGTAGAGTTTCCATGTTAACTTTGCTCTTCCTTAGTATGCACTATTTTCACATAAGGTACAGAACATTTATCAAAAATGCATATAAAAAACTGCCCATCATCCTCCCCAACCTGTTTGATACCTTACTAAATACGGCAACTTATTTGACTTCAGTATAAACCAGTCCAAATCTACGGCCCTCAGCCTTGGTTTACCAGCCGCTACAAAAAATGTACACAACCGACACACTTTATCACACTGCGGCCAGATCCGCAAGCCGGGAGATTTCCCGGCTTGCTAGTGGCAGCCCCTCGGCGTGCCGCGCGTCACCGATGCGCGGTCACGCGTCATCGGGAGCCTGCGCCCCCTGCACGCGCGTCCAGGGCTCCCCGAGGGAGCCCTGGTGTCCCGCGATGTGGGGGACGGCGGCAGGGGGTTCCGGGGGACCCGGCGGACCCGGCAGCGGGAGGGAGAGCGCCCCGATCGGAGGGCGCTCTTCCGCTGCTTCGGCACGCGCCCGGCACCCTTCCGGCACGCGCCAGGTTACTGCTGCGGCCGAGAACGGGCAAATGCTCGAATAAACTCGGCCGCAGCAGTATATCTTTAAACTTTCTCCGATGGGAAAAGCACATGATCCCTTATCTGGGCATACATGTCACTAACTCATATGCATCTCTATACAAGTGAAGTGAAGGAGTAGCTCTTCCAGATTTGTGATCTTACTATTATGCATCCCAATATAGTTTTGAGGGTGTCTGGGCCCTTGTTGATATCAAGATGGATTTTATGTCATTTTGACTCCTTAAGGTATACAGAGACTTCTCACAGCTTTCCCATCCAACTTTGAAGCACTCTCAAATCTTCTGGGATCAGAATAAGTTTACACACAACCTTAAGTCTCAAAACGTTTTAACCGTGCCTTTATTCCATAACCCGGAGTTTCTCCCGGGAGTAAAGAAGTCAGCATTTGATGCATGGTCTGCTGCTGACATCTGCAAACCAAAAGATTTGATATCCAGGGATAAGCTGATTTAATTTGAGACTCTCATAGAGAAAGGGCCTTCTTAAGAGCCGTACAGCTACAGTATTTCCAGTTGGCTCATTTTGTCTCCAAAACAATGGCCCTTTCCAGACTCCTTCCTCCACATATTTGAAAGCCTTTTTAGTAGAGGGGTCAGTTGTGTTGGTTTGATATCCTCCATATACCAAATCATTCTCAACCTAAATATAGAAACTAAAAGTAGATTTATGCAGCTCTGAATTATTCTACTCCGCTGAGGCTACATAAAAAGTACACAGGAGTTTCCCATATTTGCTTGAGGGCCGGTGGTCAGGTTGGCTTCCTTAAATCTATTTGGTGGGATAGCCCTATGATTATTGTCTATTATCTTTGATCTTATTAATAGAATCTTGGGGAACACCTTATACCCAGACCCTTAGGTGGTGCTCCTTAATAGAACCATCTAGGATCTTCCATGTGCGGCATAGATATACAAAGTTACGCTTGTATGAGTCGTAAATGAACCCTGCTCAACATAAGAGGGAATAACTGTCCCAAACAGTGTGGTAAGGTGGTGCCCACAGGGAAGTAAATATACTGTGTAAACTAGGAAAGAAAGAGTCCCTTTACGTGGCACTAGAGAAACACCCTAAATTAAAATAATAAACTTTATTGGTAATAACTAAAATTGTACTGTTTGGCTCAACAAGGACAGATAAAACAGATAAAAACATTTAAAATAAACTGAAGTGTGGGTGCTTTTAATGTGCTTTTAATATTATAGTATAAGTAACAACTTGATGCTAGTGATCCACACAGGTAGTACCTAGATTGTTCTGAAATGGATATATATTTATATATCCACTTGCTATCCTATCATTAAATAATTGATATAACTATAACTATAATATTAAAAGCACATTCACAACTAGCGAGATCAGCAGCACACTTTTGGCCCACACTTCTTCGGTTTATTTTAAATGTTTTATCGGTTTTGTCTGTCCTTGTTGTTGAGTTCAAACAGTATAATTTTGGTTATTGTCAATAAAGTTTATTATTTTAATTTAGGGTGTTTCTCTAGTGCCATGTAAAGGGACTCTTTCTTTCCTAGTTTACACAGCTAGGCATAGTTAGAGTCACTCGCTGTTGTGTGTCAACTAAGTGGAGCCAGGTCGATACCCCGAGTATAAATCAGATTAAAAAGTGGATTTGTTACATACAGTAATGTCCATGGAGTGGCTCACAAGGTTTCTCTGACAAATGCTCTCGTTTCCTTGAAGTATGAGACCTTTGGTTAATATTTTTGAATTACCCTTCCTTGAATGGGGATATAATTCTGCTCTGGTTTTATCAGTGGACTGGTCTCAGTTCTCAGTTCTTTATCTCTTTGTTCGGATATTGCAAAGTCCCTGGAAGGGGTTGTGGGAGATGAAAATGCACTGTTGGGCGCATATCTGGAAAGTGCAAGTGTGCCCTCCTACCCCACCCCCTCTTTATTTCCTACTTGAAAATTGTATGCATCCTTTATTGTTATATTCCCCTGTCTTTGTTCTGTACTCCAACTTAAAAGAGTACTATAAATACAATAAAAATGCAAATAAAGCATTACTCTGCAATGTCCTGCAGACCGTACTGGAACCAAAGTAATTCATTAAACATGATAATTGATATATGAAAAATCTTGTTAAGAATGTAATGATAGATGGATCGTGTCAGAGATGCACGGTCCACACACAGAATCCCTATCGATGGGCGCACGACCGACCAGAATATTATAGTATAAGTATTCTAAAGTGGTCTTAACAGGACTGCAAACAGACAGTTAAAAAAGAAACTTTATTAATATTACTAAAAAATTAAAAGAATTTACACTGACAAAATAACACTTATTTTGATTGTTTTTTTATTTTTAATGTAGTGTTACTAAGTGTTCAATATCCAACAATATGATGTGAACTCCTAAATGACATCAATGTATGTTTCTTATAACATATAACATATAACACTTGTAACACCCTCCCCCTTCCCCCCAATCGCAGATAGGGACCATGTGGGGAAATCTACATATGTTACCAGGTGTATGGTGCGTCACCTGTCAGGCACACAGGAGGCCTAAACCTCCGCCACTGGGATCCTGGGGTGTATCCTGGAACGTACTGCTTACAGCGCCTCCACCTTTGCAGGGATTCTACTCTGTAGAATAACCCAAGACACAGGAACCACATACAGTAAATACTTACACCAGGGTATGGATAAAACAGTTTACTATATGCAACTAAGTTATAACATCAATAGTATCACAGTAATGTCACCCTGTAACCGGCCTAACGGGGCCTCAAACCCACAGCATATACCCAAGAGTCCCAAAAGTTTCACAACCCCACCCAAGTGTGAGACAGCGCTCCCCACTAGATGGTGTATAGTTGGTGCACTTGGTGTATACCTGCCCGGGGCTCCTGCACCCAGGTACAGCAGAATAACGGTAAGAGGATCCATCTGCGTCCAGCGCTGAATCCGCAGTAATGGTGTCCTCTTCCAATTCAGAGGGTCTCCCTCTGAGTCATCTCACCGTCAGATAGTTTCTATCTTGAGTGAGGTAGGTCTGGTCCCAGACCACACTTGTCAGGGGCACGCAGCACTGCAGCTGTGTCCCTGAACTTACACACTAATAAAGGGTAAAGGTCCCTAACTGAAGTGGCCTTCCCTGCAGCAGCCACAATCTAGAATATGACTCAGGGCCTATCTGGGGCCTAAGGGGGTAACCTGGCCTAGTGCCAGGGGCTACTGCTCCCTGCACACACCCTTCCCTAACCTGCTCCAGCTCTTACTGACTCCTTCCTGTCTGTGCATGCCAAAATGTATCTCTCCAGCAGGAGAAGCTGCAAGCCCTATTGGCTCCCTGGTGTCAGGTGGCCTGTCTGCCCCTAAATAATCTGGGTGTTGTAGTCCTCCATGGCCCTCTTTATCATTGGGGCCACGTGCGCGATGTGTACTGCGCATGCGTGAGTCTCCCTGTCCCTGCACATCCATGTAATGGCAGCCACATTGCCCTAACTGCGCATGCGCGACTTCTAGGGATCCCTGCACTATGGAGCGCCATCTGGGTCCTGCCCCCCTTTCTGTAATGGCCACTGCATCGCGTCTGCGCATGCGCAAGCCTCCACGCATGCGCAGACACAACGAATATGGCGGCGCCCTGCCTCCGACGTCGCCAGGAGCTCCCGGCGACACACTCGCCTCCGCAGTTACCTGACATGCCACGGGGGTCCCCGCTACTGAGCGGAGGTAAGGGGGCCCAGGGGGTACCCTGCTACACACTCTATGTATCCTCATATGGCTATCGCCCAATAGAGTTAGTAGGGTATGTTTATGAAAAGCACTATGTTTCTCTAGTAGTGCTTAACCCACAATGGCTTATTTCCTAGAGTGCTCTGAGCCTATATTATAATGTACTCGAGTATACAGGCTTGTTTCAAGGCATTTATTAAGCTATCATGTATGTAGTAATGACGGAGCAGTAGACTACAAGCTAACAAGTTCATTAGTACATGTATAAGGCTGTTATAGCGGACATGATCATTTTTGGACTTTATTTATACATATAGCGTTACGTGTAATATCAGTACACCTCCTTATATGACAAAACTGAAGTCACATGACACACCAGCTAAACCGAGTGGCTGCCACAACAATAAAGGGGAATTAAAGGACATAGAGTATACAATACACAGCTATGTATGCACGATAGGCATGTGGTGTCTATATAACACAATCACCATAATGTGACAAGTTTATTGTGCCAGCCATAGTACTTACGTGATTGGGGTGCGCGACTCTGGAGCTGGTCTATCTTGCTCTAAGCCACGGCTCATACATCTGTATGTGAGATAAAGCCATACAATTTATACATACGGTTGAATCAACTTCAAATACAGTGCTTATCCAGCTAACACATGGATAACATATTAATTTGGTGAACTATACCTACATGTGGATATAAGAACCCCTAGTGGTTACAGTTCTTATACGGATATACTGTACACAATACACACAAACTGTTGTAGACAGAGTCCCTCCGATCCCCCTGTCTCCCGGTTCCTTTCCCCCTTACGTGTGTGCTGCTGCAGGGGCGAGCGCGTCGCCGGGAGCTCCCGGCGACATCAGTGGCAGGGCTTCGCCATCTTTATTCTGTCCGCGCGTGCGCAGACACGATGCGGCGGCCATTACAGGGATTGAGAAGTGGCAGAAGCGGTGCTCCATAGTCAGGGACATTCCCCAGTTTGCACATGCGCAGTTAGCTGTGGCGGTGGCCATTACAGTTGACGCACGTGGTTCTAATGTTAAAGAGCTCTACAAAGAACTACAACACCGAGCAGCCTCTGGGAACTGCCCTATGATCCATGTCACATGCAGCCAGACAGCCAATACGGCTTGCAGCTTCTCCTTCTGGAGAAAGATACAATGTTGCGCACAGACCATGCAAATGAGTTGGTGCTGGGATAAGGTAGGGGAAGGTGTGTGTAGGGAGCAGTGCTCTACACTAGGCCAGGTTACCCCCTAGGACCCAGCTAGGCCCAACTCCCCTTCAATTTGTGGCTGCTCTAGGGAAGGCCCCTTAGGGAGGGACTTTGCCCTGTTAGCAGTCAGCTTAGTCAGGGACAAAGCTGCTGTGCTGCGTGCTCTGATAAGAAGGGTCAGTGTGCAGGGTGTGCAGGGAATCATTCTCTGCAGAGCAGAGACAGAGACTGTCTGGGCAGTGAGCTTGCTCAGAAGGAAACCATCCACCAGGAGGATGACGCCATCACTGAGGCTTCGGCGCTGGACACAGATGGGTCCTCTTCCATTGCCCTGCAGTACCTGGGGTAGGTACTATCCAAATCACCAAGTGCACCAACTTACACTTCATCTTAGTGGGCAGCGCTGTCCCACACGTGGGTGGGGTTGTGGGACTCTTGGGACTTTTGGGTACAAGAACTTTGGGAATACTGGGGAAGGGGAATGAAACAGATAATGAACTAAATGGAATAGATGAGGATACAAGGTGGTATGGAGGTAGAATGAGGGCAAGTTCAAGTTTGACAAATAGTGAGACACCCATATTAAATACAGATAATACTAGAAAACTTCTAAAGACTAAACCAAGTGGGAGCAGAAAGGAAGGAGCAGATAAGAAAATAGTACAGGCTGAAAAAAAACTTAAATGCATGCTTGCTAATACAAGAAGCCTGACAGATAAAATGGGGGAACTTGAATTAATAGCTGCGAGGGAGCAGTATGATATCATAGGCATTACTGAAAGATGGTAGGATCAAACTCATGACTGCACAGTTAATTTAGAGGGTTATTCCCTTTTCCGGAAGGATCGAACAAATAGAAGGGGAGGTTGAGTATGTTTATATGTTAAACTGGATCTAAAAGTTATTATAAGGGATGATGTCTATGAAGGGAATGATGTAAATGTAGAGACTTTGTGGATAGAAATTAGCAGTGGAGGTAAAAGTATAAAGAAAATGTTTGTGGGAATATGCTATAAACCACCAAATATCTGTGAGATTGAGGAAGCTAAAATACTTTTGCAAATGGAGAAGGCATCAAAACTGGGTCATGTTTGCATAATGGGGGATTTTAATTATCCAGACATAGACTGATGCAATGAGATTAGCGTTACAACAAAAGGAAACAGGTTTTTGGGGGTGGTTAAAGACAATTATATGACCCAAATTATTGAGGAACCAACCAGGAGAGGGGCAGTTCTGGATTTGGTCATATCAAACAATGTAGAAGTAATAACAAATATTCAAGTCCTGGAACATTTGGGTAACAGTGATCATAACATGGTCTCATTTGAAAAAAATTATCAAAAAACAGATTACTTGGGTTCAACAAAGACTTTAAACTTTAGAAAGGCAGATTTTAATAAACTGAGGTCTAATCTAGTAGTAATACAATGGGATGATGTTTTTGCAGGGAAAAATGTAGAAGATAAAAGGGCAGTCTTTAAAACATTGTTAGAAAAGCACACTTATCAGTGTATACCCTTGGGTAATAAGTATAAAAGAAATAAGTCAAAACCAATGTGGCTAAATAAACAAGTAGGGGAGGAAATGGACAAGAAGAGGAAGGCGTTTAGATTCTTTAAGTCAGAAGGGACAGAGACATCTTATCAGAATTATAAGGAATGTGACAGAAATTGCAAAAGGGTAATCAAATTAGCAAAAATGGATAATGAAAAAAGGATTGCAATAGAAAGTAAGGTGAACCCTAAAAAGTTCTTTAAGTACCTTAATAACAAAAAAATGAGAAAAGAAAATATAGGACCCTTTCAGTGTGAGATGGGTAGGCAGATTATTGGAGATAAGGAAAAAGCTGAGGAATTAAACAAATTCTTGGCCTCTGTGTTTACCAGGGAAGATTCAGGTTCAATAGTAGCGCCACAGGAGGAAGCCACAACCTCCATATTAATGACCAATTGGTAAACTGAGGAAGAAGTTCATAAGCGACTTGAAAAAATTAAAGTAAATAAGGCACCTGGCCCCGATGGCATACATCCAAGAGTTCTCAAGGAGTTAAGCTCAGTAATAGCAAAATACATTATATTTAATATTCAATGACTCAATTTCCACAGGCTCAGTACCACAAGATTGGCGTAAAGCAGATGTGGTGCCTATATTTAAAAAGGGAGCTAGATCACAACCGGGAAATTACAGACCTGTAAGACTGACTTCAATAGTAGGGAAACTACTTGAAGGTTTAATACGGGATAATATTCGGGAATACCTAATGGAAAACAAAATTATTAGTCATACAGTAGTCAGCATGGATTTATGAAGGATAGATCTTGCCAAACTAACCTTATTTGTTTCTTTGAGGAGGTAAGTAGGAATTTAGACCAGGGTAATGCAGTTGATGTGGTCTACTTAGATTTTGCAAAGGCTTTTGATACGGTTTCACACCAGAGGTTGGTGTACAAAATAAAGAAAATTGGACTCAGTAATAATATAGCCACCTGGATTGAAAACTGGTTAAAGGACAGACAACAGAGGGTTGTCATAAATGGAACTTTTTCAGGTTGGGTTAAAGTCGTGAGTTGAGTACCTCAGGGATCGTACTGGGACCCCTGCTTTTTAACTTGTTTATTAATGACCTTGAGGTTGGGATCCAGAGCAAAGTCTCCATCTTTGCTGATGATACTAAATTGTGTAAGGTAATAGAATCAGAGCAGGATGTAATTTCTCTTCAGAAGGACTTGGAGAGACTGGAAACGTGGGCAGGTAAATGGCAGATGAGGTTTAATACAGATAAATGTAAGGTTATGCATTTGGTATGCAAGAATAAAAAGCGACTTACAAATTAAATGGAGATATATTGGGGGAATCCTTGATGGAGAAGGATTTAGGAGTGCTGGTAGACAGCAGGCTTAGCAATAGTGCCCAATGTCATGCAGTAGCTGCAAAGGCAAACAAGATCTTATCTTGCATCAAACGGGCAATGGATAGAAGGGAAGTAAACATAATTATGCCCCCTTACAAAGCATTAGTAAGACCACACCTTGAATATGGAGTACAATTTTGGGCACCAAACCTAAGAAAAGACATTATGGAACTAGAGAGAGTGCAGAGAAGAGCCACCAAATTAATAAAGGGGATGGACATTCTAACTTATGAGGAGAGGCTAGCTAAATTAGATTTATTTACATTAGAAAAGAGGCGTCTAAGAGGGGAAATGATAACCAGTGTTCGACAAACCTATACATTTGCACGCCCCGGGCGAGTGGATTTAACCTCGTGGCGAGCTCCTATTGGCCCAAGCAGCACACATGTGGTACTAGGTGGCGAGTAGATTTTTTTGTTTGGTGAGTAGAGTTTTTGGTGATTTGTCGACCGCTGATGATAACTATATACAAATATATTTAGGGACAATACAAGGAGCTTTCAAAAGAACTATTCATCCCACGGGCAGTACAAAGGACTCGGGGCCATCCCTTAAGGTTGGAGGAAAGGAAATTTCACCAGCAACAAAGGAAAGGGTTCTTTACAGTAAGGGCAGTTAAAATGTGGAATTCATTACCCATGGAGACTGTGATGGCAGATACAATAGATTTGTTCAAAAAAAGGTTGGACATCTTTTTAGATGGGAAAGGTATACAGGGATATACCAAATAAGTATACATGGGAAGGATGTTGATCCAGGGATTAATCCGATTGCCAATTCTTGGAGTCAGGAAGGATTTAATTTTTCCCCTTAATGGGGTTTTTTGTTTGCCTTCCTCTGGATCAATAAGTAAGTATAGATATAGGATAAAGTATCTGTTGTCTAAATTTAGCATAAGTTGAACTTGATGGACTAACGTCTTTTTTCAACCTCATCTACTATGTAATTATGTAACTATGTAACTGTGTGGGGTTATCACCCATGAGGAGCAGTGTTACAGGGTGACACTGAGGGTTACTGTTGATGTCATATTGTTGATGTATGTGTATTGTGTTTATGTGCCCATATAGTAAACCTGTGTTATATATACCTTTGGTGTATGTGGTTAATATATGTGGGTCCTGTGTAGGGGACATTCTACCCATAGAATCCTACACAGGTGGAGGCGCTGTTATGTAAGATCGTTCCAGAGAATACACCCAGACTCTCACTGGCGGAGGTTCAGGCCTCCTGTGAGCCGGACAGGTAAAGCACCACATACCTGGTAACATACATATAGGTTCCCCCTCACATGCACTCTATCTGCGATTGGGAGTGGGGGAATATGGGTTACACTGTATAAATCTGGCTACGAGATAAACAATATTTTTAGTATCATAGGGAAGCTGGCTTAGGCTATTGACAGTAGCAACTACTGATACAACACGATTAGGGCACAGCCTCCACTTTTTGGTAATACTCCTCGGGTCATAGTCCCTTAACTGCATAGCCATATACTTTAGGTATGGGCAGTACAAACATAGCTATATAACAGCTGCAGGGGTTGATACTATCCCACTAGCAGGGGCATCAAAAACGCATTACAATAGATGGAGAGACAAACCTGGAGTGCTAGATTTAAGACAATAGAATATTTACAGTGTTGCTATACATTATAATCACAGAATGTATCCTCACAGGACATGTTTATTTATTAAATAGAAGGAAAGACACTTTGTTAAACCAAGTATACCTTCACTGTCCATCCAGTATTAGTGGAAAAGGACCTGGTCTATCTGAACAGTGTACAAAGACTTAAACGTAAGTCATGTTTAAAAACACCCCACTAGTATTAGCAGAGACGCATGCACACAGAAAATAAGGCAGTGTTACTGTGAAGCCACACATATTTTAGCAAAGTGTTCAACACTATACTTAAACTGTCCAAGTATTGAGATACAAATCTTAGCTGGCCTTGCACAATTTTAAGCACCAGTGTGATACTTTACCTTGTACTAGAGGAGATATCTACATTATAATATAGGCTCAGAGCACTCTAGGAAATAAGCCATTGTGGGTTAAGCACTATTAGACAAACATAGTGCTTTTCATAAACATACCCTACTAACTCTACTGGGCGATAGCCATATGAGGATATATAGAGTGTTATATGGTATATGCTATAAGAAACATACATTGATGTCATTTAGGAGTTCACATCATATTGTTGGATCTTGAACACTTAGTAACACTACATAAAAAATAAAAAGCCAATCAAAATAAGTGTTATTTTGTCAGTGTAAATTCTTTTAATTATTTTTAAGAATATTAATAAAGTTTCTTTTTTAACTGCCTGTTTGCAGTCCTGTTAAGACCACTTTAGAATACTTATACTATAATATTCTGGTCTGTCGTGCGCCCATTGATAGGGATTCTGTGTGTGGACCGTGCATCTCTGACACGATCCATCTACTCCTAGATTTGTTACCATGTACCTTTCCGGCAGCACACAGCACCTTTTTGGAGTTTGAGTGAGGTTTTACACCAGTCTCTGTATATAAGAATGTAATGATGCATTGTATTACGTTTACTTTTATTATTACGATTGCCTAAGAATTCTCAGCATATGAGCAAGTTATTTCTATGCATGTGTTTCTGGAAGATACAATAGTTTAAAAAAATGTATATTACATAATCTTTAATTGCCCCAAAAATACTGATTTGCATATCCCTAATAATCTAATAAAGAATCAATAATATATACTGCGACTATTCTAAAACAAAGTATTAACAATTTAAATGAAAACATGACTAGGTCACAAGATCATTCACAGAAGTACATTTTTGGTGCACATCACAATAACAATTTTTAATTTTTAGTGAATATATATAGTGAAAAACCAAGGTGAAAAAATAAAAAATGATAATAAAATATTATTAAAACACGTAGTGCTGATGTTACTGATTCCAACCAACAACAATAGTAAATGTGACTCCACAAAACTATGAGTTATTGATACTTCAATGTGCCAATCACAAATGAACCTCCTGCTAGATATTCTGAAATCAAGTTGTAAACCTCACAATTACTGTTCGTGAAGTCACTAGTGCAGTTAAATTAATAAAAGAACGTCATAGCATATATCTAATGAATATTCTATGTGCCACAATGGAATATTGGCATAGCAAGTAGTGTATACCAAAGTCGCAAGAGCAATCAGTTGAGTAATATATGTATCAGAGACATGAGGTTTGCACAGTCAGTGAGGGGGAATCCCTAAGCAGCTAAACTATCATATGAAAGCTACTTGCTCTCAAGTAGCACAGCTACGTCACATCACGTAGAGCAGCTGATCCCACTGTAGAGGGAAAAAGGGGGTGGCCCAGTTTTAAAGGGGTTGCACCCCATATGGCCATCCCCTGACCTCACCAGAGAGACAAGGGGTTACTGGACTGTGGTCCAGGGATGAGGTTTACACCTTGTTATACCTTGAAAATGTATGTTCCCCTGTTCCCATGTTTCATTATAAGCATGTATTTTAATGTTTTAAAGTGCATTTCTGTATCTCCAGTTCTGGAGGTCGCAGAGAGTTCATATTTGGCCAATATGTGGAGTCACTGTAGGCATTAAAAACTGGCAAAGGTCGACCCACTGAGCCCACCAGAATGGAACTTATTAATATGTGTAGATATTAAAGTGTATATGTATTTTATTTTGGATCTGTTCTGAAAATGCAGATGCCATTTGCAAGCTAATAGGTCATGAAGGGCAGACGGCAACAAACTCTGCCAGTCTAATTGTTACCTGAGGGCATGGGTTAGTCTGTTAGTCTGTGTCTCCACATTAGAGAGTGGTTACAAAGTGGTTTCCAAAAGGAAAAAGTATTGCTGCAATAGCGGTTCACAGCTCACCGTAGGGGTATAATCAAAGGATCTCCAACGCAATTAGTAAAAATGTTGATTTATTAGTGCATACAAAATTGAACACATTTGCCACAGAGTAACTCTGACGCGTTTCGTCCAACCACTAGGACTTTGTCAAAGAGTGACTGGTATAGGCGACAGTGAATCCTATATAGTGATACAAAATCGCTGTTTGGTGGAGCCCAATAGGTATATCAAACACATCTGTTGTATAATGCAATGATTTCTTCCATAGAGATATACAATTGGCTCACTCAAATCAGACTACCAATCATCAGACAGAGTACCCCCTAACAGAAGTCACTAAAGGCTTGTAATAGAAAAACAAAATAATCAATAGTGAAACATAAAATATAATAGAAACAGTTAAAAACAAAACTAAAAATAGTAACAATGGCATTTAAACAAAATACCCATCAACTATATAATGATACCAGTAACTAAGTAGCAAACTCAAAAAGCAACATAAATAAAAACCCTAATTATATTATATAAAATTAGTCAAAACAAAGTCCTAGTGGTTGGATGAAACGCGTCAGAGTTACTCTGTGGCAAATTTGTTCATTTTTGTATGCACTAATAAATCAACCTTTTTACTAATTGCGTTGGAGATCCTCTGATTATACCCCTATGGTGAGCTGTGAACCACTATTGCCAAGTTGCTAAGGTGGAGCTTGGCCTTGCAAGAGTTTGAGTTTACTATTCAGCACAAAAAGGGTAGTGAAAACAGCAATGCTGATGGACTTTCACGTCAGGACTATCCCTCTGAGACTGAGTTCGTTAAGGGTGCCAGCAGTGTCCCACTCCCCGTTAGGGCCAGTGGGCCACAGGTTACCCATTAAGAAGGGGAGGTGTAGAGGGAGAAAGGGGGTGGCCAGGTATTAAAGGGGTTGCTCCCCATATGGCCATCCCCTGACCTCACCAGAGAGACAAGGGGTTAACTGGACTGCGGTCCAGGGATGAGGTTTGCACCTTGTTATACCTTGAAAATGTATGTTCCCCTGTTCCCATGTTTCATTATAAGCATGTATTTTAATGTTTTAAAGTGCATTTCTGTAACTCCAGTTCTGGAGGTCGCAGAGAGTTCATATTTGGCCAATATGTGGAGTCACTGTAGGCATTAAAAACTGGCAAAGGTCGACCCACTGAGCCCACCAGAATGGAACTTATTAATATGTGTAGATATTAAAGTGTATATGTATTTTATTTTGGATCTGTTCTGAAAATGCAGATGCCATTTGCTAGGCTAATAGGTCATGAAGGGCAGACGGCTGAGTAGCCTAAGTACGGTGATCAAAAAGTAACTGCCTTGATTGTTACCCAATGACTAGGGATTAAGTATTAGTCAATCAACAAACTCTGCCAGTCTAATTGTTACCTGAGGGCATGGGTTAGTCTGTTAGTCTGTGTCTCCACATTAGAGAGTGGTTACAGATAATTGTTCACCAATAGGCTGTGTTCAATGTTAAGAATAGGGTTGCACAGGTATATAAACTGTGTCAACCCTACAGTTTTTAGTTGTGCTGTAGTTGTGCTTCTGATACCATCTTGAATGTCACTGGACTGCTGGAGAATTGCTAGCTGATACTTCTCCATTCCCCAAAGTGTTACCTTCTTGTCTGTTAATTGTACTATATTGATGTGTTCACCTTATTTAAGGAATAAATTATATTTTATTATATCTAAGCCTCGTTCAGTTCAACCCAGATATTTGGTGTTCATTATATCTTGTCATAAGCTACCGTGACACCCACAACAACCGGTCTACTGCAGGACTGTCTGAGCAGCGTTGTGTACCGCCACGGAGCAGAGTTTAAGCGGCTATTAGCTAAGTATTATGCAGAGTTTTGTGAATACTTTATTGAGTGTTTGGTTGCCAGTTGAGAACAATTTTGAATACATGGTCTTTCACTAGGTATAGGGACCCCCAGTACAAGTTGACAGCGATGTTGGAGCTGTGCTACTTGAGAGCAAGTAGCTTTCATATGATAGTTTAGCTGCTTAGGGATTCCCCCTCACTGACTGTGCAAACCTCACGTCTCTGATAAATATATTACTCAACTGATTGCTCTTGCGACTTTGGTATACACTACTTGCTATGCCAATATTCCATTGTGGCACATAGAATATTCATTAGATATATGCCATGACGTTCTTTTATTAATTTAACTGCACTAGTGACTTCACGAACAGAAATTGTGAGGTTTACAACTTGATTTCAGAATATCTAGCAGGAGGTTCATTTTGTGATTGGCACATTGAAGTATCAATACCTCATAGTTTTGTGGAGTCACATTTACTATTGTTGTTGGTTGGAATCAGTAACATCAGCACTACGTGTTTTAATAATATTTTATTATCATTTTTTATTTTTTCACCTTGGTTTTTCACTATATATATTCACTAAAAATTGTTATTGTGATGTGCACCAAAAATGTACTTCTGTGAATGATCTTGTGACCTAGTCACGTTTTCATTTAAATTGTTAATACTAATAACTACTGTACATTGGTAGCACTCATTTGTGTCATTAATAGACACTTGAAAATAATATTCTTTGAAGATTGTTTAACATTTATGAATGAGCAGTGTGATATGTTTTGTGTTGTATATTCTAAAACAAATCCAAAAAGACCCAGGTACAGCCAGGTACACTCTGAATACATGCCTTAAACATGCCTTAAACTAGCCCCAGCATTTCTGCATTGATTAATGGCCCATCAGATTAACAGCTGGGGTCCCTGGCAGTCCCATTCAAACTGAATGGGACTGCCAGGGACCCCTACTGTGTTAATCCTATGGGTCATTAGTCAATGCAGAAATGCCTTAAACTTGCCTCAAACTAGCCCAGCACATACCCAGCACATACCCTGAATGTAACCCGGCTAGTTTAAAGCAAGCTTTAAGTTAGTCATGGCCTCGTCTGTACCTCATTAAACACACAGCAATATTTTTATGGCAAGCGGTGCTCCTGGAAGGTAAGAGATCAATCCACTACAAAAAGCACTCCGAAGTGGTAGATCCTAAATACATAACGATACGTTAACTTCAGTTAAAGTATCATTAAGTGCTAATGGGAATCTTCAAAGTGCTAATGGGAATCTTCAAAGCTGATCAATAGGTAATCCCCCCGCGCCCGCCCCCGCCCCAATACATATTACAATCCCCCGCCCTCCACCCCCAATACATATTAAAATTACCCCGCTCCCCCCAATACATATTAAAATTCCCCTACATCCTTCTCAATACATATATAGAGATATCTGTCAGCGGCCCTGGATCTGAGATAACTGGGAAATATTCGAATTGGAATATACTTTCATATTCAAATGAGGCTGTTTCCCAGGTATCTCAGGTGTGTTCACATGATTCATTATGTTCTTGGGTACATTGTTTCACTTATGGATTCTGTTACGAATACATTGTGACATATATTCTCTTCACATGCTCCTCTGACATTATACTCATTCTACTAACATTGACAGATATCTACTGTAACGTTGTTGTAATATTATATTCGTAATTATAGCCTCAGAATTATTTATATATTTCTAAAATATTTTACCAGGACAAAATACATTGAGAGTTACCTCTCATTTTGAAGTATGTCCTGGGCACAAAATATTGTTGACAGCATTATAAGTTACAGTTATAAACATGTTTAAAGTAGGAAATGGCTGAAGTCTTGAAAGAACTTGGGAGGGGGATTACTGTCTGATCACTATAAAATCTCAGAACCATAAGAAATCTAAGTGCAAGCAAAAGTAATTTTAATCCAGTCAGTCATATGTGTCTTGATTTTAGTGCTATACTTCAGTTAGATATTCCTTAGATCAGGAAGCAGTATGGATATTATCTGATGATATCTCAAACACTTACAATATTTTATTACAATGAGTTGTGCATGTGGCACCTGAAAAATGAATTTACCCTTTAACTGGTATATGGTATTTATTTATAAAATGTTTTACCAGGAAGTAATACATGGAGAGTTATCTCTCGTTTTCAAGTATGTCCTGGGCACAGAGTTATAACAATACATGGTTACATTAAGTGAACAGAGGTTATACAGTCAATTCACAGACATTTCATGGACAGTTAGAGTTGGAAAATTTGGGTACAGAGACTAAATGTGCTGGTGCGATTCAGATTGAAATAGAGCAGCTTTAACATCACCAAGCATCAGAGAATGGCAGCAAGGAGGCTCACACCCGTTGGCTGCCCTTCAGCTACGCCAAAGGCTGTCTGTCTTTGGGGCGATGCAGCTGTACACTGAAGGGGTTCAGATTGAATGCAGCTGTGGTTTCAAAGTCCATTGTCCTCCTGGGTTATTAACATTCCATAGGGTGGGGTTGATGAAACACAGCAGTAAGCAAACGCAGATATTAACCCTTAGCACGCTGGTTCTGTGAAGATGGCCTGCACTGTATTGCACTGAAGGGGATACATTTTTTAACCGATCAGTCCAGATCATTTGAAAGGTACAATAGAGCACAAACTCCAAGAACTGATGCTCCAAAAAAGTGTAAAGAAGTACTAAAATCCAGCAATAGGTATAGCAATATAATAAATGCCACCGATCAGGTCCATGTAGCCATTAGAATATAAAGGAGAGTATGAATGTGTAAACAGGACTTACCATCGGGACAGGGGCTAGAAAGTGGTAAGGAGAAATAAAGATAATGATGCCGTGTTCCCCACATGGAACTAGCTCTCCGGCTCTCCGGCAAACAGTCACTAAACTCCGCCACTACCCTCACATAACCCAGCGTCCTAAACACAAACAAGCAACCCCGTAGGGCGTCGGTACTCACCCGACTCCTGAATGCTGCAATCAAAGGACCCGATACGGTGTGCACTAGAGCGTGCTCCAGCCCGAAATCCAAAAGGAAAAAGTATTGCTGCAATAGCGGTTCACAGCTCACCGTAGGGGTATAATCAGAGGATCTCCAATGCAATTAGTAAAAATGTTGATTTATTAGTGCATACAAAATTGAACACATTTGCCACAGAGTAACTCTGACGCGTTTCGTCCAACCACTAGGACTTTGTCAAAGAGTGACTGGTATAGGCGACAGTGAATCCTATATAGTGATACAAAATCGCTGTTTGGTGGAGCCCAATAGGTATATCAAACACATCTGTTGTATAATGCAATGATTTCTTCCATAGAGATATACAATTGGCTCACTCAAATCAGACTACCAATCATCAGACAGAGTACCCCCTAACAGAAGTCACTAAAGGCTTGTAATAGAAAAACAAAATAATCAATAGTGAAACATAAAATATAATAGAAACAGTTAAAAACAAAACTAAAAATAGTAACAATGGCATTTAAACAAAATACCCATCAACTATATAATGATACCAGTAACTAAGTAGCAAACTCAAAAAGCAACATAAATAAAAACCCTAATTATATTATATAAAATTAGTCAAAACAAAGTCCTAGTGGTTGGATGAAACGCGTCAGAGTTACTCTGTGGCAAATTTGTTCATTTTTGTATGCACTAATAAATCAACCTTTTTACTAATTGCGTTGGAGATCCTCTGATTATACCCCTATGGTGAGCTGTGAACCACTATTGCAGCAATACTTTTTTCCAGATCATTTGAAATAAAGGACATTAGGATCCATATTTACTAAGCTGTTTTCTGTCATAAAACACTTTCCGGCAATGGAAAACCCTTTATACAGTATAGCCTATTGACTTAAATAAACTGTAAAAAGTTTTCTATTGCCGGAATGTGCCTTGTGGCAGAAGACTGCTTAGTACATACGGTATTATAGACCTAGACCTTTTTCCATTTATGGCACATATGATAATGTATATCCCAAATGTGTGTAATAATATCTGGCTTTAATAACGTTCATGAAAAAAGTAAGCTTAATTCATAATACACATGATCTAGAGTACATTAACATGTACTCTATCATGGTTTACTAATATACTTCATCTTTAACAGCTATCGTTTGTAAAATTGTGTGCAACCTTTCTGTTGTAACTTAAATGTAATTGTATTTAAAAAGATTATAGGTCAGCAGAATATTTTTTTTAATTAATAATAATAATCAAATAATAATGTATTATTTACCCAACAGAACTCTGAAAAGATTTTTGCTGCTAAAATTGTTAACCACTTACTACTGTTTATCAATAAGAGTGAGGAGACCCAGCTGAAACTACTTGAAAACTTTCGGAATGCCGCACCTGAGTTCAAAGGAAAGGTAACTGTGTTAGGATATAGAAATATTTTATTGGAACAGAATTCTATCTTTTCTTTTAATGTTGAATTTTATTTATACTGTAGTAATCACATTATACTTTTTTTTTTGTAAAGAAGACCAACATTCTCACTCTAGCCATTTTTTTAGAAGCCTGTATTTTGGGGGAAAATGTGTAAATGTTTTCTTTTTAATTTTAAGGGAATTAAGAATTACATTTCTCAGTGACTGGGTCTTTTCAATGTCTATGTGGCAGCCCCTTCAAGTACCTGTCAGGCTCACAGGAGGTCTGAGCCTCCGCCAGTGAGAGCCTGGGGTGAATCCTCTGGAACGTTCTCGGTTTCAGCGCCTCCACCTCTGTAGCGTTCTAGGGATGTAGAAGGTTGCCTACACAAGACCCGCATATACAATAACCACATACACAGGAATGTATATAACCACTTTACTACTATATGCAGGCAATAACACACACTTATAACATTCCCCTTCTGGAGTAACTCCACAGTCACTGTGTATCCCCACACTGTGTCCACAGCCCAACCCCTTTGTCCCGTGGTCAGCGCTGCCACTATGTGTAGTTGTGATATGTTAGGATACGTTGGTGCACATAGGAAGATACCTGCCGAGTGCTCCTGCACTCGGGCCTGCAAGCAACTTCGAAAAGGTTCTGCCGCTTGGTGATCCCGTCTGATCCGATGTTGCCTCGCACGGGGCCCGCCAGGGGCGATCCCACCCTGGAGATAGTCTCTGTCTCTGGGGCTACAGACTTGAGCCCAAGTCTCTTCACGGGGAGCGCAGCATCCGTGGTGTCCCTATCTATCACTGGCACTAATGTGACAAAGTCCCTAACCTAGGGCCTGTCCCTATAGCACCACAAGCTGGGGAGTGAAGACCTATCTGGGGCCTAGGGGGTTACTGGCCTAATTCGTTCCCCTAGCTCTTCCTGGTCCTGACTCCTAACAGATACTCCCAGCACCTGCAGCAACCGACTGCACTAACTGTTCCTGCAGCAACGCACTGCAACCAACGCACTGCAACCTGCTTGGTACCTGCAGCAAATGGCTGCACACACACTATGCCTTCTTGTCAGCACTCACAGCACTGACAGCCGTGACACTGACAAGGCTGCACCTCACACGCACCTAAGGGCAGGGTCCCTAACCTAGGGGCCTTCCCTATGAACTTACCCACTAACCTAGTGGGGAGTGGGGCCTACCTGGGGCCTGGGGTTTCTCTGGCCTAGTACAGCAGAGCCCTGCTCTGTGTACACTACCTTCCCCGATCTCTTCCTGGATCCAACTGACAAAAACCCTGTCTGCACACAACATTGTTGCAACTTTGCAGAATGAGAATCTGCCAGCTCTATTGGCTTCAATGCTGCCTGTGACCAGGGTGAAAGTGCAGTCCCTACAGGCTGCTGGGAATTATAGTCCTTGGCACAGCTCTTTCCTATGGGGACCGCGTGCGCGATCTTTACTGCGCATGTGCGACGCTGTAATGGCCGCCGCTACGCTTAACTGCGCCTGCGCAACCTCCCAGAGCTCCGGCACACTGGCGATGGCCACCGCTACCCTGGCCAACCTCTGCGCATTGCGCAAACCTTGCGCCACAACCAAGATGGCGGTGCCCGCTGGGAGAAGTCGCCGTCCCCTTCCCCCACTGCCACAGGGGTAAGGCAGGGCGCAAAGGAAGATCAGGGGAACCAGGGGTGACCCCCTTACACTGGATTTGGGCTCTATCCCTAACATTGGGTCTCATATATTGGTTCACAATTATCTGTACCCAATTACCTTTTGCCAGCTAACGTGGGAAGCACTTTGGTACCTGCCCCCAGGTAGTTGGCACATGCGCACAATCCTTTATTCAGGTTCTCATTTTCCTAACCCCACTCAAAAGAATTGGCATCACAAAGTCTGCCAGATGGGGATCTGGGCCAGGGAAACCTAACTAAAGGTGAGAATCACCACACTTAACACAAGTACCCACGTCCTGCTCTTCTCCGCCCTAGAATACTTAATCAGGGTGGGGGAGCCGTTGATCAGTGTCCTTTGTGTAGACACATTGTTGCCCCCTGACCATTAACATATCGTATGGTCAGGGATTTTCGTGGGCTTTACACTAGGCATAAAATACAGTACAGTTACAATATTTTATATATATCAAAATATTCCGTTCGGTTGGGCCGAGCAGGCTAAAACTTGCCAGACTCTCATGCCGGAGGGGACTCTACATGGTGGCCAAGTTTCAGCTCACTGCGACCCGCCGAACCGGAGCTATAATATTACATTTTAAGACGACATGTTTTAGAAATTGCATTTCTCCGCCATTGAAGTCAATGGCAGAACCACACTTTAAACAGTTACCCATAGTCCGTTCGGTTGATCGGAGAGGGCTGGAAATTGCCATGCAATCATGCCAGAGCAGTGACTGCATGGTGGCCAAATCCCAGCCCTCTAGTCCTTACAGAACCGGAGATCTGGGTTTTAAATTTTCGTATTTTCGCACTTAGTGTTTATAAATCCAAGCGGCTTTTCTCCGCCATTGCGGTCAATGTGGCGACCATCGTGGCGGCCGCGACCCTTTCTCATGGCCTTTGCCCGCTGGACCCTGTTGGGGTCGAGTAAGGGGGGTCCCCTGAGCTAGGGGCAAAAAGAACTGGACCGCTACCTGCCCTAGAACCGGAGTTACAATTTTAATATGAATGAACTTGGTTGTGACCAAGTTTCCATGCCAATTTAGCGATCAAAGCTCTTTCAATGAAATTGTATCCGCTTTTGGAGATTGCGGTTTTGCCGGCAGCCAACTCGTTCTTGGAGAGCGAACTCGAGGAATCCCCATTGAAAGACATTACGCCATTCACTTCAATGGAGAAATTCCGCTCATCCGCTCGGGTGCCATCTACTTGTCTTCTTTGATATCAGGCCAAAACCATTGAAATCTCCATAGACTTGCATGGAGATGCAAAGGCGGCCTATGGGATAGTTGCAAACGGAGATTAAAAAGGCGGGAAGGGGAATAAAGGGCCATAGACATGGAAATATGATTCACCCTTACTCTCCCGACCTGATCTCAGTGTATGTGGTTGGTGCATACACTGTAAGGGGAGAAATACATGTAACCAGGGAAAAACACATTTTGCACTGAGGTAGGGGAATAAAAACACAAATAAACGTTATAACAGTTAACCCCTCGCCTCCCATAGGATGGTGGGGGTGGCCAGCTGGGGTCAGCTTTATTACTGGGTCAGCCACCCCCTTTTCATGACAGGGGGCTATTTTCTCTGTGAGTGGAGCAAGCCATCTTGTGTCTATCCCTCTACTGCCTATGATTGGGGATTACCAAGCCCCGATGACCGAGACAAGGCTCGATCTGGATCCAGAGACCGCAACCCAAATGCTACCGGGTGAGGTTACCGAACCTGACGAGGCAAGAGCCGGTCCTCTGGTGTCAGTGAAGCCAGATGACCTTCACTCCATAGCCATTATCCAAGGTGAAATACCAAGGTACCTATCCTTAGCGGAGCAGTATCTACCCACCTCCGCGGTTATGCCATGCAAAGTGTGTCGCATCTATGCTATCCATGTGGAGGACCCGTGCGCCCTAACAGATGTTCAAGGGGGGTCCGTGAACACCGGTTCCAGACTCGGTTCCAGAACTGGAACCTCAGATGTCAGAAGCACTGGGTAGGGTGACTACCCAGGGAGAGTTGGGAGCACTTCAACTAGTGGCGAAGATGCGGGATCGCTTTCTGCCGATAGCCACCCGTGAATGCAAGGTGCCCCGACACCGTTCCCCTGCGGATGTGTCCCTACCCTTATCATCTTCTACCAATGATGGTAGCCGACCTGTGGTGATGCGCCAACCGGCGGACCACCATCGTGAAGCTTAGGACAAAGAGCCACCTACCTGCAGAGTGGAGCGACAGAGTCCAGAGACCACCACACGGCGAGCGCTAGTGCGCCTGGAACTTCAGAGAAATTACACAGCCCTGGCAGTGTCCAGTGTAGCGGAGGCGGTACTTGACAGCGTTCCAGACGAAACGACGACCATCTCGAGCCAGCAGATTGGTGAGGCACTACCCCTTTACTCCCTGCAGGCTGCGATGGAGGTATCCAGTGAAGAGGCCTTGCCCGGCGCCTACTTCTACAAGGAGGAACGCCATGTACTTCCGGCGCAAGCCCTGACCGATGACGAACTTCTGGTGCGGGACTTGGCCCTGTTCGTGGATCCCGCGATGTCTTCACCAGATGATGTCACTTCAGTGGCGACCGCCGGAGCGGACTGGAACTGTGTGGTGACCATGCCGGTGAGTACTGCCCTCTCCAGGTGCCAAATGGAGTGCAATATTTACAAGGTTGTGGACCGAGGAAAACGTCGGCCTGCGGTCACAACCACTGGGTTGGCACAACCAGTGGTAGGCCGTGGCCTAGTGAAATGTAAGGACTTTGTCCCGGACATTGTTGATCCCCAGGACTTTGCCCCGGACATTGTTGTGCCCAATGCCCCAGTCCCTGGCCCATTGCCACTGCCATTGCCCCTGTTCCATCTAGTTCGGGTTCCCGACACAGTCACCATGGGTCACTGGGTGAACAGAAAGTCCCCAAGCCATCAACTGATCACTGGGACTGGGTGGGTTTGGTTCAGGACTCTGGGATTTCTGATAATGTCATTCGTATTTTACCTGTTGCTCGGATAAAACCTTATGTGGCCCTTGTGTTTGCAAGAGTTGCCAGAAATCGTCGAACAGCCTTACTCTATTTTCACCAATCATGGGAGGGTGAAATTGAGTTTGGAATGGGTTCTGCTCATGAGGAGGAAAATTGGGATACTAATAGTTCCATAGAGAATTGGGATCCTGAAGTATCAGACGAGAATTGGTATAATGAAGAAAGGGTGGGTTACATCTCCAGGAAGTGCCTTAAAGAAGTGTACGGGCATGATCTTCTTAGATCACTAGCATCTCCAAAATATTGGCTGTCTGTGGATGTCCAGTATGACACCCAGAGTGTTATTGTACTTACTGTACGTTCCAAACCCAATGGACCATGCTGTGCGCAGTCCATCCTAAGAGGGTATACTTAGTGCAAGTGGCAGACCATAAGGGCAGGATAGTAAAGAAACCTGATCCCAGGCATTATTATTAGAATAGGATTCTTCACGTTGGAGAAATCCAGGTTATACTAGTTATCACCATCCCAAGGTGGGTGGGTAAATATATGTGTGTGCATATGATGGTATTATCAACTATATACCATGTTAATGTCATGATGTGTTACAGTTTACTCATCTGCAGGATGGATCTGCCAATTTGGGTCCAAGTGGAGACCATTGGATGCCACCAGAGGGAGAGTGTAGCCATGCCTGGTTTCTATCTACGAGTCTGCCCTTCTCCTGGCAGTAAGCCCTAGTAAGAGCAAGCCTGCCAGGACTAATCATGGGTTTTCCCCACATCCTGCAGCTTCAGTGAGTCACAGGGGAGGCTGTGCAACCAGACCTTGTGTCCAATCAGGGACTTAGGACTGGTTCCTGGTTTTCCTGTACTTAAGGAGCTGCACTTCCTGATTTAGCAGTTGTGAGTCTACCCTTAAGAGAGGCTGGTCTACCGGAATAACTGTGCAGGACTCTGCTAGTTTGGACTCCCTCCCTTAGGGGAGTGGAGTGGGAGACTGTTCCTCTTCTGCCACCAGGGAGTAAGAGAAGAGCAACAAATTTTTCAGATGCCCTAGGCCTGGAGTGAATGTCCAGGGATATATCCTGAGGGTGAAGGCCCAAAGAAGTTCTTGTTGCTGTGTATGTTATGTAGTCTACAGGGTGAAATATAGTTTTTCTGTGTTACTATACCTTCCTGCCTGACCCTGCAATCTATCAGGGGAAGGAAAAATAAACTCTCCTGCAGGGACTGATCCCCACATCCCTGGGGTCTGCAAGAGATGAAGGCGCTGTCACCATGAGTACGAATCGGTTTATGCCCCAGAAACCTGTTCTGACATCCACTACCACAATGCGGGAAACTCAGATCTACTGTGAGCCAGCAGGTATACACCACCACACTCCATGTGGCAGTAAACTCCACCGGGGGGGGGGGGGATATGGGTTACATAAGATACAGTATAAAGAAAGTTTTGAAATTCCTTGAAAAGTATGTGATATTTACCATTTTTAATACAACAAGATGGGTTGTTTTAATGGGAACATCAGAAATGAGAAGGCTTCATTCTTTGTTTAATCTTAAAGCAATGCAAATTTAAACCCTTTTGTCAAACCAAAGGTACTTTCTGGGATCTGGTATGACCCTTGTACAGCTAGTGAAACGTTTGTAAGGACCCCAATTTAAATGTGGATTACAGTACGTGGAAAATAAATAGAATAAAACAGAGAAGTTTAGCACATGTAAAATCAATCAAATGAATCATTCACACACATGATATCATTGTACACACATATTAAACAAGTCTGTGAAAACAAAGTTATTTATTGGTATCAAATATGTTATTACCTTCATTCAGATGACTTAATACAATTTTGTATGAATTATAGATTTGACCCTGAGACAATTTTTTAATTAGATTTAGTTTATTAATAATGTGTAGACTTTATATGTGAATTGAATTCCTTTTTGTATCAGCACTCAATTTAAATTTTCCGAAGCTTGTCCCAATGCATATAATTTATGTTCTTCAATCTTTTGGCTTTTGATCATATTTTCCTGTTGATTTTGAAACGTGTGATCCTTTTAAAATCTGTGTAGTAGTATCTTCATAAGCTTAAGGCTAACATGCATAGCTAACCAGATACTTTACAGCAGTGGTTCCCAAACTTTTTCGGTTCAAGGCTCCCCAAGGCGATCAGGATTTTTCCGCGGCGCCCAAAGTAAAAACAAAGGTGTATATACATACCTAACAGTTGCAGTGCGCAGTTGGTGTCTCTCTCAGACACTAACACACTCTCAATCTCTCTCTCTGACCTCACTCTCTCTCTCGGACCTCACTCTCTCTCGGACCTCACTCTTTTTCAGACCTCACTCTCTCTCTCAGACCTCACTCTCTCTCTCTCTCAGACCTCACTCTCTCTCTCTCTCTCTCTCTCTCTCTCAGACCTCACTCTCTCTCTCTCTTAGACCTAACTCTCTCTCTCTCTCTCTTAGACCTCACTCTCTCTCTCTGACCTCTATCTCTCTCTCTCAAACCCCTCTCTCGCTCTCTCTCAGACCTCTCTCTCTCTCTCACAGACCTCTCTCTCTCAGACCTCTCTCTCTCAGACCTCTCTCTCTCTCAGATCTCTCTCTCTCTCTCAGACCTCACTCTCTCTCATACCTCACTCTCTCTCTCAGACCTCACTCTCTCTCACAGACCTCACTCTCTCTCTCAGACCGCACTCTCTCTCTCAGACCTCACTCTCTCTCTCAGACCTCACTCTCTCTCTCAGACCTCACTCTCTCTCTCAGACCTCACTCTCTCTCTCAGACCTCACTCTCTCTCTCAGACCTCACTCTCTCTCTCTCTCAGACCTCACTCTCTCTCAGACCTCTCTCTCAGACAGACACTCTCCCTCTCTCAGACAGACACTCTCCCTCTCTCAGACAGACACTCTCTCTCTCACTCTCTCAGACACACTCTCTCTCTCACTCTCTCACTCACTCTCTCAGGGAGGGAGGAAAGGCAGGAGATCCGTGCAGGCAGCTCCCTGCACACAGACACACACACGCACACAAATAAATACACACATAAATACACACACACACACACACATAAATACATACACATAAATACACACACACACACACACACACACACACACACAAATACACACACACACACACACACATATATATATATATACAAACACACACACCACACATATGTATATATACATATATACACACACATAAATATATATATATATAAAAAAAATAGAAGAAAAAGAAGCGCCAAATCCTAGTGCATTACTGTGCAAAATTGATATATTTAATTCCCAAAAATCTCAATAAAATGAACTCACAAACATAAAACAAATAAAAGCCTTGGACTCTATAGGACTATCTGCATTGAGCAGTTAAAGGAAGGTTCACAGCACAACTTATTTTATTTTTATTTTTGAGTTTTGCTTATTAGATATTGATTTATGTGCATTTTTGGTATATATCAAATTTTTATACAATATTTTATTAATTATATATTTTCAATAATATTTTTATATTCAATTAACATTTAGTATATACCATTATTTTCTGGCATTTCATACAATAGCGCAGTCCTTCATTGTACATATTGCATATATATATATATATATATAGTCAGATAAGGCAGTTGGCACTCCAATAGGTGCTGGTAAGTCACAGGTGCACGTCCCATATAGAGAATGTAGTTATACGTTACCGTTCCAAGGATTGGTAAACAAGAGACAGCACTCAGTGTTGAAAATCAAAGTGTATTAGTGAAAGCAAAAATACATCCAGAAACCCAACGTTTCGGTCCTACAGAATGGGACCTTCCTCAGGGGGATCCCCTGAGGAAGGTCCCATTCTGTAGGACCGAAACGTTGGGTTTCTGGATGTATTTTTGCTTTCACTAATACACTTTGATTTTCAACATTGAGTGCTGTCTCTTGTTTACCAATCCTTGGAACGGTAACGTATAACTATATATATATATATATATAATCAAAAAAATAAAAAAATAAATAGATGATACCGTTCTGTGGCTAACGAAATGCTTTTATTTGTGCGAGCTTTCGAGATACACTGATCTCTTCTTCCGGCGATGTTACAATGAATGAAGCAAAAGGTAAACTTAAAAACAGTGTCTCTTGGAATGTTATCTGTGCTGTTCATTCCCCCGGTGTGGATGTGTTTTATGGCTGGAGGTGTTAACTGGTTACTGAAAGCAAGTGAAGAAAGAGTGTGTATGTGTATCAGTGTGAATAAAAATGAATGGAGAGCCCACAGTATATACAGTGCTTTACACAAGGTGTGTGTGGAGTGGGACTGGATATAAATGGTGTGGGTGGGTGTGGAAATGTGAGAGTTAGTAGCACAACTAAAAGTGTGTGTGGATACTAAGTGGTCCCTATTGGTGTATAGGGATGGAAAAACAAGGAGTATTAGTATGTGTGAGAGACAGCTGTGTGTGCATACATATAGCACAGTATGTACAGACATGGCCTTTAGCGCTTATGGGACGAGAGTTCACTACTGTCAGTAATGACTCATAAAATTTCGATCTCTGTTTAGGCCACTGCTAAGTGTCCCGAACAGTTGCATAAACACGTCACGTGACCGCTCCTCCGCTGCCCCGAGTGGCAAATTTCAAACCTGCCTGTCTCGGGGAAGTCTCTCCTCCTCCGCATGCATCAGCAAGCATGCGGAGGGTCAGGCGCTGCCAGGGAGACCCGGCGCCGGCTTCAGAGTTTTTTTTGTTTTTTTTTTTAAATTAACTAGCAGCCCTTGTTTCCTGCTGCTGGCGGCCCATATCGCGGAGCCCCTCTAGCCAAGCCGCGGCGCACCAGGGCGCCGTGGCGCACACTTTGGGAAACACTGCTTTACAGCTTTAATGTTTCACACACGATAGTCTCAGTATTCTCTGAACTAATCAATGTTTGATGCAGTGTTTCCCAACTCCAGTCCTCAAGGACCCCTAACAGTCCAGGTTTAAAGAATATCCTCACATTAGCACAGGTGGCTCAATCATTTTGACCAAACCATCTGTGCTGAAGCATGGATGTCCTTAGAACCTGGACTGTTATGGGTCCTTCATGACTAGAGTAGGGAACCACTGGTTTGATGTACTGTGACGGGAGCTTTGTGACAGGCTATTAATAATACACCAAAAAAAAATATATATATATATATAACTGGGTTGAACTGGTACGAGACTTAGATATGATAAAATATAATGTATTCCTTGATAAAGGTGAACACACGAGATATACAAATAACAGGCAAAATATAGACACTTACTTAAAGATTATGACAAGAAGGCCATCAGGATACAGGATGGCCATTTCTTCCATAATTCAGTTGACATCACAGCAAGACAAGCAGGTCATGAAGACACATGAAGGACAATAGCCATAGGCTGAGCCTGGTCCTTATACAATTATTTCCCTTTGAACACAACCTAAACCCAGCCCGTCTCATAAATCAGCGGTGACGTTGACAGTTTTCCTCAGAGTAAAACTCCTCCCACCCCACAACGTTTAAAAACTGCTTTTCCCTATCTAAATAACTTCATAACTTCAGTTTAGTGATACTTACTGGCACGCGAGCCATATTAATGCATTCCGTCATGCATGACGTTCCCAATGAGACTACATATTACCGTGTAATATTAAAATTAAGAGAGATATTAATATCTGGCTCTTAGTATCTGTTAGATATCAAGTGTTTAGAATCATTAGTTGGGGCTCGGCCACACGAATACACATATGTAATGTTTAGCATGTCCCGCCGAGGACATCTCATAAGATAATGGGCTGTGGAATAATGGCTGTATATGTATTTTTCCAATAAAAAATTTAAAGTTGAAAAAAAAAAAAAAATCATTTGAAGCAGGGACCCCTGGGTGGTGCTAAATGTCACACCCAATGTCCCAGCCTGGGTCTAGCTGTCTCTAGCAATATTCCCTTGGCCTGCAAATTAGTTAGTAACATACTGTGCACCAAAAACCCCTTCTGCTTTTCACACCCAATCAAGCCTTTTGAAGTCCAGATTTTCTGAAAAGACACCCCCTGATACCTCTGGCCCAGAAACAATACATTTTTTTACAGGGGAATAAGCATTTGGATATTGAAGCGAGGTAAAAACACATTACTGGACCTCAGTCCAGTTAACCTCTTGCTTCCCAGGTGAGGGTAGAGGGTGGCCAATTGGGGTGTAACCCCTTTAATCCCGGGCCAAATCCTCTCGATCGTCACACCTCCCCTGCTCAAGGGGTGCCTGGTGCCCCAGCTGCCTCCCCCTGGCACTGGGATACCACTGGCACCCTTGAAGCACTCAATAAGTCCTGAGGGGTTGGCCTGGCAAAATTGTCCTCCGGAATTGTCCTGGCCACAGTGGATAGTGAAATCTAGATCCTGCGGAGCAGTGCTCCACCGTGGCCGCAGGGCATTCTCCTTTGCCCCCCTCTGCCCCCCACCCAGTGCCTGGTGAACCCAGTCCATGGTGAAGGGGCCCCTTTGCAGACCAGGCTACACACTGCCCAGAGACTGGCATGTTTCTGCACCTGCAGGAGACCAGCTATCCAGCACAGACCATCGCTTTCCTGTCAACCAAGTCTGGGAAAGAGCTATGTCACTATCCTGTAGGGACCCTACCTGCCCTGGCTCTGTGCCCACCTGTAGCTGCTCTGCTATACTCCTGACTCTCCTCCCTGGCTGCCTATCTACCCACAGCCCCTCCTTTGGGAACCCTGGGGAATCTGTCAGGGGGGTCACTCCTGGCCCGTCAGAGCAAGGGACCTTCTGCCTACCTAGCCCATCCCTAGCTTCTGCCAGCTGCCTGACACCCCACTTACCTCCTATCTCCCCCTGCTCCATGGTGTCTCCCTGCCTAGCCTCCCCTAGGCCCAGCACCTCAGCCCCTGCTGATGACTCCTGCTGCTTACTTCCCTGCAGCCCACCTGCACTCCTCTCCCCCCTGGGCAATCCTAACCCAGACCCTGGAACTACCTGAGTGCACCTACCTCCCTGACCTTGTCTCCCCCTTATCAGGGATGAGCTCAGGGGCATCTCTCCAGATGCAACTGCCTTAGCTCTTGGCTGGCAGGTATCCCTGGGGTGGCACAAGCCTGCCACTGCCCCGGATACCCCCAGCCCATAGCCAGGCTGCAACAGGGGGTTGCTGATCTGAGACACCCCCTGAGGCTCTGCCAGGGTAATGGGAAACTCTAGCTGCCATACCTGCTGCTGTTCCTCCCCGGCTACCACTAGCCCTTCTTCTCCCATGGAGATCTGATGCTGGCTACCTACCTGCAGCCTCCCCTCACTCCGCTTCTCCCTAGCTAATCCTAGCCTGGATCCTAGGGACACCTGAGTGAGGTCATCTCCCTGACACTATCTCCCCATTACCGGGGATGAGCTCAGGGTTGCTGGTGCAGATGCACCCACCTTAGCTCCTGGCTGGCAGGTAATCTGGGGGTGGTCTAACTTTACCACAACCCCTGATACCTCCAACCCATAGCAAGGCTGCAACAGTGGGGCTCTTAACCAAGAGTCCCCTTGCTGCTCCGCCAGGGTAATGGGGAAATCTGGCTGGCTTACTTGCTGCCTTCCCTCCCTGGTTCCCACTGGCCCACCCAACCCTCTCCCAGGCAATCCTATCCTTGAGCGGGGTGCTAACAGGGCTAGCCCCTCTCCCTGAAGCTGTGCCCCCATTACCAGAGGTGAGCTCAGGGTTGCTGGTGCAAATGCACCCACCTTAGCTTCTGGTCGGCAGGTAATCTGGGGGTGGTCTAACGTTACCACTACCCCTGAAATCTGGTGGTGGTCTAACTTTGCCACAACCCCTGATACCTCCGGCCCATAGCCAGGCTGCAACAGTGGGGCTCTTAACCGAGAGTCCCCTTGCTGCCCCGCCAGGGTAATGGGAAAGTCTAGCTGCCCTACAAGCTGCCCTGCCTTCCCCTCCCCTGGTGCCCCTATCTCCTGCCACCCCCCAGTCACCCGTATAGTGAAACAACAGGGTACAGTCATAGGGAAAAATAAGTCAGGGTCAGTCTGCGACTTTGTCTGGCTTACCTCGCTGGTCCCCGCAGAGACCGCCGCCTTCGTTGGTCCCAATTGCAGGGGGACTGGAGCGGCCGCCGCCGGCCCCATCTGGCTGGGCAGCAGCGGGCCACTGCCACGACAGCGCCCGGGTTGGGTACAGGTACAACGGTGCAGGACAAGGGTCACAGGTCTTTGTGGAGGAACACAGCTCCATGCAAACTTGGTAAAATAACCCCCACCCGCAAACCCTGTCCCTCCCCCCAAATAAAATTGCCGCCGGCAGGATGCCGGAGTGGCGGCTTCTTCTCCACCGCCGCCGCCGGTTCTCCGCCGGGATCAGGTGGATGGCCGCTGCTCTCCGCCGCTGTTGCCGATGCAGCCCGTCCAGGTTCTCCAGGAGACGTCCCGAGGAGGGTTGTCACCCTGGCTGGGTGGGAGCCATCAGAGGATGCCGTTAACTTGGTCATCTTTTCCGCAACTCGTGAGCACTGGCCCTGAGGGGCTTCTTCGCCCGACCGCGCACGGTCCGGGCACTGGGCATTATTGTGGCCCGTTTGGTGGCAGTGCCGCAGCGCCTGCCGGAGCTTCTCCGCCACCGGTGGACTAACCCCAGCAAGGGGCAACGGAGTCCAGAGCGGAGTTGCTCGAGCGCCGGGCTCATTCCAGAGCTTCTCCGCCACCGGTGGACTAACCCCAGCAAGGGGCAACAGAGTCCAGAGCGGAGTTGCTTGAGCGCCGGGCTCTGGGAGGGGATAAGCGGGTCGGTGTGGTACCGACGCCAGGAACTGGGTCCACTTCGCCGGGAACCACGTCTTGCCCAACGCACACACCAGTGCCAGCTCTTTCAGGGAAAATGGACGGACCACCACAACGGCCGTTACCTCTCCTGGTGCAAGACTTCCATGGTCTCCGAGACCACCCGCTCCCTCCATAAGTCTCTGCCGTCCCGGAGCTGGGTCCATTCCCTGCTCTCCGGGCGGTTTGATGGTTACAGCTGCTGCAGCTGTGGATCTTTGCTCAGCCTGCCGGGTTTCATGCTCACCGATCGCTGTCTCTCTCTCAGCCTTGCTGGCTGCTGGTCCCCGCGGCGACTTGATGCACTCCTCCGGTCTCGGTGCCCGGCTCCAGTCAGACGGATGGCCGGCACTTTGGTTCTGGAGGCAATGCTTCTCACAAGTAGGGGAACAGTGAGGAGGTGCCATATTATCTGTTATATGTTGTACACTGTGTGTTCAATATCTTTAGTCCCAGGAACTCGCAATTACCATCGAGTTCCCACTGTATCACAGTACCCGCAGAATACTGTAATCCAGGTCCAGTTCAATCCCGCCGCTGCCACCAGTTTTATTAATAAAGCCTGTGACGGGAGCTTTGTGAATATATATATATAACTGGGTTGAACTGGTACGAGACTTAGATATGATAAAATATAATTTATTCCTTGATAAAGGTGAACACACGAGATATACAAATAACAGGCAAAATATAGACACTTACTTAAAGATTATGACAAGAAGGCCATCAGGATTCAGGATGGCCATTTCTTCCATAATTCAGTAACATCACAGCAAGACAGGCAGGTCATGAAGACACATGAAGGACAATAGCCATAGGCTGAGCCTGGTTCTTATACAATTATTTCCCTTTGAACACAACCTAAACCCAGCCCCTCTCATAAATCAGTGGTGACGTTGACAGTTTTCCTCAGAGTAAAACTCCTCCCACCCCACGACGTTTAAAAACTGCTTTTCCCTATCTAAATAACGTCATAACTTCAGTTCAGTGATACTTACTGGCACGCGAGCCATATTAATGCATTCCGTCACGCATGACATTCCAATGAGACTACATATTACCGTGTAATATTAAAATTAAGAGAGATATTAATATCTGGCTCTTAGTATCTGTTAGATATCAAGTGTTTAGAATCATTAGTTGGGGCTCGGCCACACGAATACACATATGTAATGTTTAGCATGTCCCGCCGAGGACATCTCATAAGATTCTTATATTTACTGAGGTCACTCATTCTGATTTTCTCCTTGGGTAGCCACACCCCTGGCCCCCATCAAAAAATCATTTGAAGCAGGGACCCCTGGGTGGTGCTAAATGTCACACCCAATGTCCCAGCCTGGGTCTAGCTGTCTCTAGCAATATTCCCTTGGCCTGCAAATTAGTTAGTAACATACTGTGCACCAAAAACCCCTTCTGCTTTTCACACCCAATCAAGCCTTTTGAAGTCCAGATTTTCTGAAAAGACACCCCCTGATACCTCTGGCCCAGAAACAATACATTTTTTTACAGGGGAATAAGCATTTGGATATTGAAGCGAGGTAAAAACACATTACTGGACCTCAGTCCAGTTAACCTCTTGCTTCCCAGGTGAGGGTAGAGGGTGGCCAATTGGGGTGTAACCCCTTTAATCCCGGGCCAAATCCTCTCGATCGTCACACCTCCCCTGCTCAAGGGGTGCCTGGTGCCCCAGCTGCCTCCCCCTGGCACTGGGATACCACTGGCACCCTTGAAGCACTCAATAAGTCCTGAGGGGTTGGCCTGGCAAAATTGTCCTCCGGAATTGTCCTGGCCACAGTGGATAGTGAAATCTAGATCCTGCGGAGCAGTGCTCCACCGTGGCCGCAGGGCATTCTCCTTTGCCCCCCTCTGCCCCCCACCCAGTGCCTGGTGAACCCAGTCCATGGTGAAGGGGCCCCTTTGCAGACCAGGCTACACACTGCCCAGAGACTGGCATGTTTCTGCACCTGCAGGAGACCAGCTATCCAGCACAGACCATCGCTTTCCTGTCAACCAAGTCTGGGAAAGAGCTATGTCACTATCCTGTAGGGACCCTACCTGCCCTGGCTCTGTGCCCACCTGTAGCTGCTCTGCTATACTCCTGACTCTCCTCCCTGGCTGCCTATCTACCCACAGCCCCTCCTTTGGGAACCCTGGGGAATCTGTCAGGGGGGTCACTCCTGGCCCGTCAGAGCAAGGGACCTTCTGCCTACCTAGCCCATCCCTAGCTTCTGCCAGCTGCCTGACACCCCACTTACCTCCTATCTCCCCCTGCTCCATGGTGTCTCCCTGCCTAGCCTCCCCTAGGCCCAGCACCTCAGCCCCTGCTGATGACTCCTGCTGCTTACTTCCCTGCAGCCCACCTGCACTCCTCTCCCCCCTGGGCAATCCTAACCCAGACCCTGGAACTACCTGAGTGCACCTACCTCCCTGACCTTGTCTCCCCCTTATCAGGGATGAGCTCAGGGGCATCTCTCCAGATGCAACTGCCTTAGCTCTTGGCTGGCAGGTATCCCTGGGGTGGCACAAGCCTGCCACTGCCCCGGATACCCCCAGCCCATAGCCAGGCTGCAACAGGGGGTTGCTGATCTGAGACACCCCCTGAGGCTCTGCCAGGGTAATGGGAAACTCTAGCTGCCATACCTGCTGCTGTTCCTCCCCGGCTACCACTAGCCCTTCTTCTCCCATGGAGATCTGATGCTGGCTACCTACCTGCAGCCTCCCCTCACTCCGCTTCTCCCTAGCTAATCCTAGCCTGGATCCTAGGGACACCTGAGTGAGGTCATCTCCCTGACACTATCTCCCCATTACCGGGGATGAGCTCAGGGTTGCTGGTGCAGATGCACCCACCTTAGCTCCTGGCTGGCAGGTAATCTGGGGGTGGTCTAACTTTACCACAACCCCTGATACCTCCAACCCATAGCAAGGCTGCAACAGTGGGGCTCTTAACCAAGAGTCCCCTTGCTGCTCCGCCAGGGTAATGGGGAAATCTGGCTGGCTTACTTGCTGCCTTCCCTCCCTGGTTCCCACTGGCCCACCCAACCCTCTCCCAGGCAATCCTATCCTTGAGCGGGGTGCTAACAGGGCTAGCCCCTCTCCCTGAAGCTGTGCCCCCATTACCAGAGGTGAGCTCAGGGTTGCTGGTGCAAATGCACCCACCTTAGCTTCTGGTCGGCAGGTAATCTGGGGGTGGTCTAACGTTACCACTACCCCTGAAATCTGGTGGTGGTCTAACTTTGCCACAACCCCTGATACCTCCGGCCCATAGCCAGGCTGCAACAGTGGGGCTCTTAACCGAGAGTCCCCTTGCTGCCCCGCCAGGGTAATGGGAAAGTCTAGCTGCCCTACAAGCTGCCCTGCCTTCCCCTCCCCTGGTGCCCCTATCTCCTGCCACCCCCCAGTCACCCGTATAGTGAAACAACAGGGTACAGTCATAGGGAAAAATAAGTCAGGGTCAGTCTGCGACTTTGTCTGGCTTACCTCGCTGGTCCCCGCAGAGACCGCCGCCTTCGTTGGTCCCAATTGCAGGGGGACTGGAGCGGCCGCCGCCGGCCCCATCTGGCTGGGCAGCAGCGGGCCACTGCCACGACAGCGCCCGGGTTGGGTACAGGTACAACGGTGCAGGACAAGGGTCACAGGTCTTTGTGGAGGAACACAGCTCCATGCAAACTTGGTAAAATAACCCCCACCCGCAAACCCTGTCCCTCCCCCCAAATAAAATTGCCGCCGGCAGGATGCCGGAGTGGCGGCTTCTTCTCCACCGCCGCCGCCGGTTCTCCGGCGGGATCAGGTGGATGGCCGCTGCTCTCCGCCGCTGTTGCCGATGCAGCCCGTCCAGGTTCTCCAGGAGACGTCCCGAGGAGGGTTGTCACCCTGGCTGGGTGGGAGCCATCAGAGGATGCCGTTAACTTGGTCATCTTTTCCGCAACTCGTGAGCACTGGCCCTGAGGGGCTTCTTCGCCCGACCGCGCACGGTCCGGGCACTGGGCATTATTGTGGCCCGTTTGGTGGCAGTGCCGCAGCGCCTGCCGGAGCTTCTCCGCCACCGGTGGACTAACCCCAGCAAGGGGCAACGGAGTCCAGAGCGGAGTTGCTCGAGCGCCGGGCTCATTCCAGAGCTTCTCCGCCACCGGTGGACTAACCCCAGCAAGGGGCAACAGAGTCCAGAGCGGAGTTGCTTGAGCGCCGGGCTCTGGGAGGGGATAAGCGGGTCGGTGTGGTACCGACGCCAGGAACTGGGTCCACTTCGCCGGGAACCACGTCTTGCCCAACGCACACACCAGTGCCAGCTCTTTCAGGGAAAATGGACGGACCACCACAACGGCCGTTACCTCTCCTGGTGCAAGACTTCCATGGTCTCCGAGACCACCCGCTCCCTCCATAAGTCTCTGCCGTCCCGGAGCTGGGTCCATTCCCTGCTCTCCGGGCGGTTTGATGGTTACAGCTGCTGCAGCTGTGGATCTTTGCTCAGCCTGCCGGGTTTCATGCTCACCGATCGCTGTCTCTCTCTCAGCCTTGCTGGCTGCTGGTCCCCGCGGCGACTTGATGCACTCCTCCGGTCTCGGTGCCCGGCTCCAGTCAGACGGATGGCCGGCACTTTGGTTCTGGAGGCAATGCTTCTCACAAGTAGGGGAACAGTGAGGAGGTGCCATATTATCTGTTATATGTTGTACACTGTGTGTTCAATATCTTTAGTCCCAGGAACTCGCAATTACCATCGAGTTCCCACTGTATCACAGTACCCGCAGAATACTGTAATCCAGGTCCAGTTCAATCCCGCCGCTGCCACCAGTTTTATTAATAAAGCCTGTGACGGGAGCTTTGTGAATATATATATATAACTGGGTTGAACTGGTACGAGACTTAGATATGATAAAATATAATTTATTCCTTGATAAAGGTGAACACACGAGATATACAAATAACAGGCAAAATATAGACACTTACTTAAAGATTATGACAAGAAGGCCATCAGGATTCAGGATGGCCATTTCTTCCATAATTCAGTAACATCACAGCAAGACAGGCAGGTCATGAAGACACATGAAGGACAATAGCCATAGGCTGAGCCTGGTTCTTATACAATTATTTCCCTTTGAACACAACCTAAACCCAGCCCCTCTCATAAATCAGTGGTGACGTTGACAGTTTTCCTCAGAGTAAAACTCCTCCCACCCCACGACGTTTAAAAACTGCTTTTCCCTATCTAAATAACGTCATAACTTCAGTTCAGTGATACTTACTGGCACGCGAGCCATATTAATGCATTCCGTCACGCATGACATTCCAATGAGACTACATATTACCGTGTAATATTAAAATTAAGAGAGATATTAATATCTGGCTCTTAGTATCTGTTAGATATCAAGTGTTTAGAATCATTAGTTGGGGCTCGGCCACACGAATACACATATGTAATGTTTAGCATGTCCCGCCGAGGACATCTCATAAGATTCTTATATTTACTGAGGTCACTCATTCTGATTTTCTCCTTGGGTAGCCACACCCCTGGCCCCCATCAAAAAATCATTTGAAGCAGGGACCCCTGGGTGGTGCTAAATGTCACACCCAATGTCCCAGCCTGGGTCTAGCTGTCTCTAGCAATATTCCCTTGGCCTGCAAATTAGTTAGTAACATACTGTGCACCAAAAACCCCTTCTGCTTTTCACACCCAATCAAGCCTTTTGAAGTCCAGATTTTCTGAAAAGACACCCCCTGATACCTCTGGCCCAGAAACAATACATTTTTTTACAGGGGAATAAGCATTTGGATATTGAAGCGAGGTAAAAACACATTACTGGACCTCAGTCCAGTTAACCTCTTGCTTCCCAGGTGAGGGTAGAGGGTGGCCAATTGGGGTGTAACCCCTTTAATCCCGGGCCAAATCCTCTCGATCGTCACACCTCCCCTGCTCAAGGGGTGCCTGGTGCCCCAGCTGCCTCCCCCTGGCACTGGGATACCACTGGCACCCTTGAAGCACTCAATAAGTCCTGAGGGGTTGGCCTGGCAAAATTGTCCTCCGGAATTGTCCTGGCCACAGTGGATAGTGAAATCTAGATCCTGCGGAGCAGTGCTCCACCGTGGCCGCAGGGCATTCTCCTTTGCCCCCCTCTGCCCCCCACCCAGTGCCTGGTGAACCCAGTCCATGGTGAAGGGGCCCCTTTGCAGACCAGGCTACACACTGCCCAGAGACTGGCATGTTTCTGCACCTGCAGGAGACCAGCTATCCAGCACAGACCATCGCTTTCCTGTCAACCAAGTCTGGGAAAGAGCTATGTCACTATCCTGTAGGGACCCTACCTGCCCTGGCTCTGTGCCCACCTGTAGCTGCTCTGCTATACTCCTGACTCTCCTCCCTGGCTGCCTATCTACCCACAGCCCCTCCTTTGGGAACCCTGGGGAATCTGTCAGGGGGGTCACTCCTGGCCCGTCAGAGCAAGGGACCTTCTGCCTACCTAGCCCATCCCTAGCTTCTGCCAGCTGCCTGACACCCCACTTACCTCCTATCTCCCCCTGCTCCATGGTGTCTCCCTGCCTAGCCTCCCCTAGGCCCAGCACCTCAGCCCCTGCTGATGACTCCTGCTGCTTACTTCCCTGCAGCCCACCTGCACTCCTCTCCCCCCTGGGCAATCCTAACCCAGACCCTGGAACTACCTGAGTGCACCTACCTCCCTGACCTTGTCTCCCCCTTATCAGGGATGAGCTCAGGGGCATCTCTCCAGATGCAACTGCCTTAGCTCTTGGCTGGCAGGTATCCCTGGGGTGGCACAAGCCTGCCACTGCCCCGGATACCCCCAGCCCATAGCCAGGCTGCAACAGGGGGTTGCTGATCTGAGACACCCCCTGAGGCTCTGCCAGGGTAATGGGAAACTCTAGCTGCCATACCTGCTGCTGTTCCTCCCCGGCTACCACTAGCCCTTCTTCTCCCATGGAGATCTGATGCTGGCTACCTACCTGCAGCCTCCCCTCACTCCGCTTCTCCCTAGCTAATCCTAGCCTGGATCCTAGGGACACCTGAGTGAGGTCATCTCCCTGACACTATCTCCCCATTACCGGGGATGAGCTCAGGGTTGCTGGTGCAGATGCACCCACCTTAGCTCCTGGCTGGCAGGTAATCTGGGGGTGGTCTAACTTTACCACAACCCCTGATACCTCCAACCCATAGCAAGGCTGCAACAGTGGGGCTCTTAACCAAGAGTCCCCTTGCTGCTCCGCCAGGGTAATGGGGAAATCTGGCTGGCTTACTTGCTGCCTTCCCTCCCTGGTTCCCACTGGCCCACCCAACCCTCTCCCAGGCAATCCTATCCTTGAGCGGGGTGCTAACAGGGCTAGCCCCTCTCCCTGAAGCTGTGCCCCCATTACCAGAGGTGAGCTCAGGGTTGCTGGTGCAAATGCACCCACCTTAGCTTCTGGTCGGCAGGTAATCTGGGGGTGGTCTAACGTTACCACTACCCCTGAAATCTGGTGGTGGTCTAACTTTGCCACAACCCCTGATACCTCCGGCCCATAGCCAGGCTGCAACAGTGGGGCTCTTAACCGAGAGTCCCCTTGCTGCCCCGCCAGGGTAATGGGAAAGTCTAGCTGCCCTACAAGCTGCCCTGCCTTCCCCTCCCCTGGTGCCCCTATCTCCTGCCACCCCCCAGTCACCCGTATAGTGAAACAACAGGGTACAGTCATAGGGAAAAATAAGTCAGGGTCAGTCTGCGACTTTGTCTGGCTTACCTCGCTGGTCCCCGCAGAGACCGCCGCCTTCGTTGGTCCCAATTGCAGGGGGACTGGAGCGGCCGCCGCCGGCCCCATCTGGCTGGGCAGCAGCGGGCCACTGCCACGACAGCGCCCGGGTTGGGTACAGGTACAACGGTGCAGGACAAGGGTCACAGGTCTTTGTGGAGGAACACAGCTCCATGCAAACTTGGTAAAATAACCCCCACCCGCAAACCCTGTCCCTCCCCCCAAATAAAATTGCCGCCGGCAGGATGCCGGAGTGGCGGCTTCTTCTCCACCGCCGCCGCCGGTTCTCCGCCGGGATCAGGTGGATGGCCGCTGCTCTCCGCCGCTGTTGCCGATGCAGCCCGTCCAGGTTCTCCAGGAGACGTCCCGAGGAGGGTTGTCACCCTGGCTGGGTGGGAGCCATCAGAGGATGCCGTTAACTTGGTCATCTTTTCCGCAACTCGTGAGCACTGGCCCTGAGGGGCTTCTTCGCCCGACCGCGCACGGTCCGGGCACTGGGCATTATTGTGGCCCGTTTGGTGGCAGTGCCGCAGCGCCTGCCGGAGCTTCTCCGCCACCGGTGGACTAACCCCAGCAAGGGGCAACGGAGTCCAGAGCGGAGTTGCTCGAGCGCCGGGCTCATTCCAGAGCTTCTCCGCCACCGGTGGACTAACCCCAGCAAGGGGCAACAGAGTCCAGAGCGGAGTTGCTTGAGCGCCGGGCTCTGGGAGGGGATAAGCGGGTCGGTGTGGTACCGACGCCAGGAACTGGGTCCACTTCGCCGGGAACCACGTCTTGCCCAACGCACACACCAGTGCCAGCTCTTTCAGGGAAAATGGACGGACCACCACAACGGCCGTTACCTCTCCTGGTGCAAGACTTCCATGGTCTCCGAGACCACCCGCTCCCTCCATAAGTCTCTGCCGTCCCGGAGCTGGGTCCATTCCCTGCTCTCCGGGCGGTTTGATGGTTACAGCTGCTGCAGCTGTGGATCTTTGCTCAGCCTGCCGGGTTTCATGCTCACCGATCGCTGTCTCTCTCTCAGCCTTGCTGGCTGCTGGTCCCCGCGGCGACTTGATGCACTCCTCCGGTCTCGGTGCCCGGCTCCAGTCAGACGGATGGCCGGCACTTTGGTTCTGGAGGCAATGCTTCTCACAAGTAGGGGAACAGTGAGGAGGTGCCATATTATCTGTTATATGTTGTACACTGTGTGTTCAATATCTTTAGTCCCAGGAACTCGCAATTACCATCGAGTTCCCACTGTATCACAGTACCCGCAGAATACTGTAATCCAGGTCCAGTTCAATCCCGCCGCTGCCACCAGTTTTATTAATAAAGCCTGTGACGGGAGCTTTGTGAATATATATATATAACTGGGTTGAACTGGTACGAGACTTAGATATGATAAAATATAATTTATTCCTTGATAAAGGTGAACACACGAGATATACAAATAACAGGCAAAATATAGACACTTACTTAAAGATTATGACAAGAAGGCCATCAGGATTCAGGATGGCCATTTCTTCCATAATTCAGTAACATCACAGCAAGACAGGCAGGTCATGAAGACACATGAAGGACAATAGCCATAGGCTGAGCCTGGTTCTTATACAATTATTTCCCTTTGAACACAACCTAAACCCAGCCCCTCTCATAAATCAGTGGTGACGTTGACAGTTTTCCTCAGAGTAAAACTCCTCCCACCCCACGACGTTTAAAAACTGCTTTTCCCTATCTAAATAACGTCATAACTTCAGTTCAGTGATACTTACTGGCACGCGAGCCATATTAATGCATTCCGTCACGCATGACATTCCAATGAGACTACATATTACCGTGTAATATTAAAATTAAGAGAGATATTAATATCTGGCTCTTAGTATCTGTTAGATATCAAGTGTTTAGAATCATTAGTTGGGGCTCGGCCACACGAATACACATATGTAATGTTTAGCATGTCCCGCCGAGGACATCTCATAAGATTCTTATATTTACTGAGGTCACTCATTCTGATTTTCTCCTTGGGTAGCCACACCCCTGGCCCCCATCAAAAAATCATTTGAAGCAGGGACCCCTGGGTGGTGCTAAATGTCACACCCAATGTCCCAGCCTGGGTCTAGCTGTCTCTAGCAATATTCCCTTGGCCTGCAAATTAGTTAGTAACATACTGTGCACCAAAAACCCCTTCTGCTTTTCACACCCAATCAAGCCTTTTGAAGTCCAGATTTTCTGAAAAGACACCCCCTGATACCTCTGGCCCAGAAACAATACATTTTTTTACAGGGGAATAAGCATTTGGATATTGAAGCGAGGTAAAAACACATTACTGGACCTCAGTCCAGTTAACCTCTTGCTTCCCAGGTGAGGGTAGAGGGTGGCCAATTGGGGTGTAACCCCTTTAATCCCGGGCCAAATCCTCTCGATCGTCACACCTCCCCTGCTCAAGGGGTGCCTGGTGCCCCAGCTGCCTCCCCCTGGCACTGGGATACCACTGGCACCCTTGAAGCACTCAATAAGTCCTGAGGGGTTGGCCTGGCAAAATTGTCCTCCGGAATTGTCCTGGCCACAGTGGATAGTGAAATCTAGATCCTGCGGAGCAGTGCTCCACCGTGGCCGCAGGGCATTCTCCTTTGCCCCCCTCTGCCCCCCACCCAGTGCCTGGTGAACCCAGTCCATGGTGAAGGGGCCCCTTTGCAGACCAGGCTACACACTGCCCAGAGACTGGCATGTTTCTGCACCTGCAGGAGACCAGCTATCCAGCACAGACCATCGCTTTCCTGTCAACCAAGTCTGGGAAAGAGCTATGTCACTATCCTGTAGGGACCCTACCTGCCCTGGCTCTGTGCCCACCTGTAGCTGCTCTGCTATACTCCTGACTCTCCTCCCTGGCTGCCTATCTACCCACAGCCCCTCCTTTGGGAACCCTGGGGAATCTGTCAGGGGGGTCACTCCTGGCCCGTCAGAGCAAGGGACCTTCTGCCTACCTAGCCCATCCCTAGCTTCTGCCAGCTGCCTGACACCCCACTTACCTCCTATCTCCCCCTGCTCCATGGTGTCTCCCTGCCTAGCCTCCCCTAGGCCCAGCACCTCAGCCCCTGCTGATGACTCCTGCTGCTTACTTCCCTGCAGCCCACCTGCACTCCTCTCCCCCCTGGGCAATCCTAACCCAGACCCTGGAACTACCTGAGTGCACCTACCTCCCTGACCTTGTCTCCCCCTTATCAGGGATGAGCTCAGGGGCATCTCTCCAGATGCAACTGCCTTAGCTCTTGGCTGGCAGGTATCCCTGGGGTGGCACAAGCCTGCCACTGCCCCGGATACCCCCAGCCCATAGCCAGGCTGCAACAGGGGGTTGCTGATCTGAGACACCCCCTGAGGCTCTGCCAGGGTAATGGGAAACTCTAGCTGCCATACCTGCTGCTGTTCCTCCCCGGCTACCACTAGCCCTTCTTCTCCCATGGAGATCTGATGCTGGCTACCTACCTGCAGCCTCCCCTCACTCCGCTTCTCCCTAGCTAATCCTAGCCTGGATCCTAGGGACACCTGAGTGAGGTCATCTCCCTGACACTATCTCCCCATTACCGGGGATGAGCTCAGGGTTGCTGGTGCAGATGCACCCACCTTAGCTCCTGGCTGGCAGGTAATCTGGGGGTGGTCTAACTTTACCACAACCCCTGATACCTCCAACCCATAGCAAGGCTGCAACAGTGGGGCTCTTAACCAAGAGTCCCCTTGCTGCTCCGCCAGGGTAATGGGGAAATCTGGCTGGCTTACTTGCTGCCTTCCCTCCCTGGTTCCCACTGGCCCACCCAACCCTCTCCCAGGCAATCCTATCCTTGAGCGGGGTGCTAACAGGGCTAGCCCCTCTCCCTGAAGCTGTGCCCCCATTACCAGAGGTGAGCTCAGGGTTGCTGGTGCAAATGCACCCACCTTAGCTTCTGGTCGGCAGGTAATCTGGGGGTGGTCTAACGTTACCACTACCCCTGAAATCTGGGGGTGGTCTAACTTTGCCACAACCCCTGATACCTCCGGCCCATAGCCAGGCTGCAACAGTGGGGCTCTTAACCGAGAGTCCCCTTGCTGCCCCGCCAGGGTAATGGGAAAGTCTAGCTGCCCTACAAGCTGCCCTGCCTTCCCCTCCCCTGGTGCCCCTATCTCCTGCCACCCCCCAGTCACCCGTATAGTGAAACAACAGGGTACAGTCATAGGGAAAAATAAGTCAGGGTCAGTCTGCGACTTTGTCTGGCTTACCTCGCTGGTCCCCGCAGAGACCGCCGCCTTCGTTGGTCCCAATTGCAGGGGGACTGGAGCGGCCGCCGCCGGCCCCATCTGGCTGGGCAGCAGCGGGCCACTGCCACGACAGCGCCCGGGTTGGGTACAGGTACAACGGTGCAGGACAAGGGTCACAGGTCTTTGTGGAGGAACACAGCTCCATGCAAACTTGGTAAAATAACCCCCACCCGCAAACCCTGTCCCTCCCCCCAAATAAAATTGCCGCCGGCAGGATGCCGGAGTGGCGGCTTCTTCTCCACCGCCGCCGCCGGTTCTCCGCCGGGATCAGGTGGATGGCCGCTGCTCTCCGCCGCTGTTGCCGATGCAGCCCGTCCAGGTTCTCCAGGAGACGTCCCGAGGAGGGTTGTCACCCTGGCTGGGTGGGAGCCATCAGAGGATGCCGTTAACTTGGTCATCTTTTCCGCAACTCGTGAGCACTGGCCCTGAGGGGCTTCTTCGCCCGACTGCGCACGGTCCGGGCACTGGGCATTATTGTGGCCCGTTTGGTGGCAGTGCCGCAGCGCCTGCCGGAGCTTCTCCGCCACCGGTGGACTAACCCCAGCAAGGGGCAACGGAGTCCAGAGCGGAGTTGCTCGAGCGCCGGGCTCATTCCAGAGCTTCTCCGCCACCGGTGGACTAACCCCAGCAAGGGGCAACAGAGTCCAGAGCGGAGTTGCTTGAGCGCCGGGCTCTGGGAGGGGATAAGCGGGTCGGTGTGGTACCGACGCCAGGAACTGGGTCCACTTCGCCGGGAACCACGTCTTGCCCAACGCACACACCAGTGCCAGCTCTTTCAGGGAAAATGGACGGACCACCACAACGGCCGTTACCTCTCCTGGTGCAAGACTTCCATGGTCTCCGAGACCACCCGCTCCCTCCATAAGTCTCTGCCGTCCCGGAGCTGGGTCCATTCCCTGCTCTCCGGGCGGTTTGATGGTTACAGCTGCTGCAGCTGTGGATCTTTGCTCAGCCTGCCGGGTTTCATGCTCACCGATCGCTGTCTCTCTCTCAGCCTTGCTGGCTGCTGGTCCCCGCGGCGACTTGATGCACTCCTCCGGTCTCGGTGCCCGGCTCCAGTCAGACGGATGGCCGGCACTTTGGTTCTGGAGGCAATGCTTCTCACAAGTAGGGGAACAGTGAGGAGGTGCCATATTATCTGTTATATGTTGTACACTGTGTGTTCAATATCTTTAGTCCCAGGAACTCGCAATTACCATCGAGTTCCCACTGTATCACAGTACCCGCAGAATACTGTAATCCAGGTCCAGTTCAATCCCGCCGCTGCCACCAGTTTTATTAATAAAGCCTGTGACGGGAGCTTTGTGAATATATATATATAACTGGGTTGAACTGGTACGAGACTTAGATATGATAAAATATAATTTATTCCTTGATAAAGGTGAACACACGAGATATACAAATAACAGGCAAAATATAGACACTTACTTAAAGATTATGACAAGAAGGCCATCAGGATTCAGGATGGCCATTTCTTCCATAATTCAGTAACATCACAGCAAGACAGGCAGGTCATGAAGACACATGAAGGACAATAGCCATAGGCTGAGCCTGGTTCTTATACAATTATTTCCCTTTGAACACAACCTAAACCCAGCCCCTCTCATAAATCAGTGGTGACGTTGACAGTTTTCCTCAGAGTAAAACTCCTCCCACCCCACGACGTTTAAAAACTGCTTTTCCCTATCTAAATAACGTCATAACTTCAGTTCAGTGATACTTACTGGCACGCGAGCCATATTAATGCATTCCGTCACGCATGACATTCCAATGAGACTACATATTACCGTGTAATATTAAAATTAAGAGAGATATTAATATCTGGCTCTTAGTATCTGTTAGATATCAAGTGTTTAGAATCATTAGTTGGGGCTCGGCCACACGAATACACATATGTAATGTTTAGCATGTCCCGCCGAGGACATCTCATAAGATTCTTATATTTACTGAGGTCACTCATTCTGATTTTCTCCTTGGGTAGCCACACCCCTGGCCCCCATCAAAAAATCATTTGAAGCAGGGACCCCTGGGTGGTGCTAAATGTCACACCCAATGTCCCAGCCTGGGTCTAGCTGTCTCTAGCAATATTCCCTTGGCCTGCAAATTAGTTAGTAACATACTGTGCACCAAAAACCCCTTCTGCTTTTCACACCCAATCAAGCCTTTTGAAGTCCAGATTTTCTGAAAAGACACCCCCTGATACCTCTGGCCCAGAAACAATACATTTTTTTACAGGGGAATAAGCATTTGGATATTGAAGCGAGGTAAAAACACATTACTGGACCTCAGTCCAGTTAACCTCTTGCTTCCCAGGTGAGGGTAGAGGGTGGCCAATTGGGGTGTAACCCCTTTAATCCCGGGCCAACTCCTCTCGATCGTCACACCTCCCCTGCTCAAGGGGTGCCTGGTGCCCCAGCTGCCTCCCCCTGGCACTGGGATACCACTGGCACCCTTGAAGCACTCAATAAGTCCTGAGGGGTTGGCCTGGCAAAATTGTCCTCCGGAATTGTCCTGGCCACAGTGGATAGTGAAATCTAGATCCTGCGGAGCAGTGCTCCACCGTGGCCGCAGGGCATTCTCCTTTGCCCCCCTCTGCCCCCCACCCAGTGCCTGGTGAACCCAGTCCATGGTGAAGGGTCCCCTTTGCAGACCAGGCTACACACTGCCCAGAGACTGGCATGTTTCTGCACCTGCAGGAGACCAGCTATCCAGCACAGACCATCGCTTTCCTGTCAACCAAGTCTGGGAAAGAGCTATGTCACTATCCTGTAGGGACCCTACCTGCCCTGGCTCTGTGCCCACCTGTAGCTGCTCTGCTATACTCCTGACTCTCCTCCCTGGCTGCCTATCTACCCACAGCCCCTCCTTTGGGAACCCTGGGGAATCTGTCAGGGGGGTCACTCCTGGCCCGTCAGAGCAAGGGACCTTCTGCCTACCTAGCCCATCCCTAGCTTCTGCCAGCTGCCTGACACCCCACTTACCTCCTATCTCCCCCTGCTCCATGGTGTCTCCCTGCCTAGCCTCCCCTAGGCCCAGCACCTCAGCCCCTGCTGATGACTCCTGCTGCTTACTTCCCTGCAGCCCACCTGCACTCCTCTCCCCCCTGGGCAATCCTAACCCAGACCCTGGAACTACCTGAGTGCACCTACCTCCCTGACCTTGTCTCCCCCTTATCAGGGATGAGCTCAGGGGCATCTCTCCAGATGCAACTGCCTTAGCTCTTGGCTGGCAGGTATCCCTGGGGTGGCACAAGCCTGCCACTGCCCCGGATACCCCCAGCCCATAGCCAGGCTGCAACAGGGGGTTGCTGATCTGAGACACCCCCTGAGGCTCTGCCAGGGTAATGGGAAACTCTAGCTGCCATACCTGCTGCTGTTCCTCCCCGGCTACCACTAGCCCTTCTTCTCCCATGGAGATCTGATGCTGGCTACCTACCTGCAGCCTCCCCTCACTCCGCTTCTCCCTAGCTAATCCTAGCCTGGATCCTAGGGACACCTGAGTGAGGTCATCTCCCTGACACTATCTCCCCATTACCGGGGATGAGCTCAGGGTTGCTGGTGCAGATGCACCCACCTTAGCTCCTGGCTGGCAGGTAATCTGGGGGTGGTCTAACTTTACCACAACCCCTGATACCTCCAACCCATAGCAAGGCTGCAACAGTGGGGCTCTTAACCAAGAGTCCCCTTGCTGCTCCGCCAGGGTAATGGGGAAATCTGGCTGGCTTACTTGCTGCCTTCCCTCCCTGGTTCCCACTGGCCCACCCAACCCTCTCCCAGGCAATCCTATCCTTGAGCGGGGTGCTAACAGGGCTAGCCCCTCTCCCTGAAGCTGTGCCCCCATTACCAGAGGTGAGCTCAGGGTTGCTGGTGCAAATGCACCCACCTTAGCTTCTGGTCGGCAGGTAATCTGGGGGTGGTCTAACGTTACCACTACCCCTGAAATCTGGGGGTGGTCTAACTTTGCCACAACCCCTGATACCTCCGGCCCATAGCCAGGCTGCAACAGTGGGGCTCTTAACCGAGAGTCCCCTTGCTGCCCCGCCAGGGTAATGGGAAAGTCTAGCTGCCCTACAAGCTGCCCTGCCTTCCCCTCCCCTGGTGCCCCTATCTCCTGCCACCCCCCAGTCACCCGTATAGTGAAACAACAGGGTACAGTCATAGGGAAAAATAAGTCAGGGTCAGTCTACGACTTTGTCTGGCTTACCTCGCTGGTCCCCGCAGAGACCGCCGCCTTCGTTGGTCCCAATTGCAGGGGGACTGGAGCGGCCGCCGCCGGCCCCATCTGGCTGGGCAGCAGCGGGCCACTGCCACGACAGCGCCCGGGTTGGGTACAGGTACAACGGTGCAGGACAAGGGTCACAGGTCTTTGTGGAGGAACACAGCTCCATGCAAACTTGGTAAAATAACCCCCACCCGCAAACCCTGTCCCTCCCCCCAAATAAAATTGCCGCCGGCAGGATGCCGGAGTGGCGGCTTCTTCTCCACCGCCGCCGCCGGTTCTCCGCCGGGATCAGGTGGATGGCCGCTGCTCTCCGCCGCTGTTGCCGATGCAGCCCGTCCAGGTTCTCCAGGAGACGTCCCGAGGAGGGTTGTCACCCTGGCTGGGTGGGAGCCATCAGAGGATGCCGTTAACTTGGTCATCTTTTCCGCAACTCGTGAGCACTGGCCCTGAGGGGCTTCTTCGCCCGACCGCGCACGGTCCGGGCACTGGGCATTATTGTGGCCCGTTTGGTGGCAGTGCCGCAGCGCCTGCCGGAGCTTCTCCGCCACCGGTGGACTAACCCCAGCAAGGGGCAACGGAGTCCAGAGCGGAGTTGCTCGAGCGCCGGGCTCATTCCAGAGCTTCTCCGCCACCGGTGGACTAACCCCAGCAAGGGGCAACAGAGTCCAGAGCGGAGTTGCTTGAGCGCCGGGCTCTGGGAGGGGATAAGCGGGTCGGTGTGGTACCGACGCCAGGAACTGGGTCCACTTCGCCGGGAACCACGTCTTGCCCAACGCACACACCAGTGCCAGCTCTTTCAGGGAAAATGGACGGACCACCACAACGGCCGTTACCTCTCCTGGTGCAAGACTTCCATGGTCTCCGAGACCACCCGCTCCCTCCATAAGTCTCTGCCGTCCCGGAGCTGGGTCCATTCCCTGCTCTCCGGGCGGTTTGATGGTTACAGCTGCTGCAGCTGTGGATCTTTGCTCAGCCTGCCGGGTTTCATGCTCACCGATCGCTGTCTCTCTCTCAGCCTTGCTGGCTGCTGGTCCCCGCGGCGACTTGATGCACTCCTCCGGTCTCGGTGCCCGGCTCCAGTCAGACGGATGGCCGGCACTTTGGTTCTGGAGGCAATGCTTCTCACAAGTAGGGGAACAGTGAGGAGGTGCCATATTATCTGTTATATGTTGTACACTGTGTGTTCAATATCTTTAGTCCCAGGAACTCGCAATTACCATCGAGTTCCCACTGTATCACAGTACCCGCAGAATACTGTAATCCAGGTCCAGTTCAATCCCGCCGCTGCCACCAGTTTTATTAATAAAGCCTGTGACGGGAGCTTTGTGAATATATATATATAACTGGGTTGAACTGGTACGAGACTTAGATATGATAAAATATAATTTATTCCTTGATAAAGGTGAACACACGAGATATACAAATAACAGGCAAAATATAGACACTTACTTAAAGATTATGACAAGAAGGCCATCAGGATTCAGGATGGCCATTTCTTCCATAATTCAGTAACATCACAGCAAGACAGGCAGGTCATGAAGACACATGAAGGACAATAGCCATAGGCTGAGCCTGGTTCTTATACAATTATTTCCCTTTGAACACAACCTAAACCCAGCCCCTCTCATAAATCAGTGGTGACGTTGACAGTTTTCCTCAGAGTAAAACTCCTCCCACCCCACGACGTTTAAAAACTGCTTTTCCCTATCTAAATAACGTCATAACTTCAGTTCAGTGATACTTACTGGCACGCGAGCCATATTAATGCATTCCGTCACGCATGACATTCCAATGAGACTACATATTACCGTGTAATATTAAAATTAAGAGAGATATTAATATCTGGCTCTTAGTATCTGTTAGATATCAAGTGTTTAGAATCATTAGTTGGGGCTCGGCCACACGAATACACATATGTAATGTTTAGCATGTCCCGCCGAGGACATCTCATAAGATTCTTATATTTACTGAGGTCACTCATTCTGATTTTCTCCTTGGGTAGCCACACCCCTGGCCCCCATCAAAAAATCATTTGAAGCAGGGACCCCTGGGTGGTGCTAAATGTCACACCCAATGTCCCAGCCTGGGTCTAGCTGTCTCTAGCAATATTCCCTTGGCCTGCAAATTAGTTAGTAACATACTGTGCACCAAAAACCCCTTCTGCTTTTCACACCCAATCAAGCCTTTTGAAGTCCAGATTTTCTGAAAAGACACCCCCTGATACCTCTGGCCCAGAAACAATACATTTTTTTACAGGGGAATAAGCATTTGGATATTGAAGCGAGGTAAAAACACATTACTGGACCTCAGTCCAGTTAACCTCTTGCTTCCCAGGTGAGGGTAGAGGGTGGCCAATTGGGGTGTAACCCCTTTAATCCCGGGCCAAATCCTCTCGATCGTCACACCTCCCCTGCTCAAGGGGTGCCTGGTGCCCCAGCTGCCTCCCCCTGGCACTGGGATACCACTGGCACCCTTGAAGCACTCAATAAGTCCTGAGGGGTTGGCCTGGCAAAATTGTCCTCCGGAATTGTCCTGGCCACAGTGGATAGTGAAATCTAGATCCTGCGGAGCAGTGCTCCACCGTGGCCGCAGGGCATTCTCCTTTGCCCCCCTCTGCCCCCCACCCAGTGCCTGGTGAACCCAGTCCATGGTGAAGGGTCCCCTTTGCAGACCAGGCTACACACTGCCCAGAGACTGGCATGTTTCTGCACCTGCAGGAGACCAGCTATCCAGCACAGACCATCGCTTTCCTGTCAACCAAGTCTGGGAAAGAGCTATGTCACTATCCTGTAGGGACCCTACCTGCCCTGGCTCTGTGCCCACCTGTAGCTGCTCTGCTATACTCCTGACTCTCCTCCCTGGCTGCCTATCTACCCACAGCCCCTCCTTTGGGAACCCTGGGGAATCTGTCAGGGGGGTCACTCCTGGCCCGTCAGAGCAAGGGACCTTCTGCCTACCTAGCCCATCCCTAGCTTCTGCCAGCTGCCTGACACCCCACTTACCTCCTATCTCCCCCTGCTCCATGGTGTCTCCCTGCCTAGCCTCCCCTAGGCCCAGCACCTCAGCCCCTGCTGATGACTCCTGCTGCTTACTTCCCTGCAGCCCACCTGCACTCCTCTCCCCCCTGGGCAATCCTAACCCAGACCCTGGAACTACCTGAGTGCACCTACCTCCCTGACCTTGTCTCCCCCTTATCAGGGATGAGCTATGGGGCATCTCTCCAGATGCAACTGCCTTAGCTCTTGGCTGGCAGGTATCCCTGGGGTGGCACAAGCCTGCCACTGCCCCGGATACCCCCAGCCCATAGCCAGGCTGCAACAGGGGGTTGCTGATCTGAGACACCCCCTGAGGCTCTGCCAGGGTAATGGGAAACTCTAGCTGCCATACCTGCTGCTGTTCCTCCCCGGCTACCACTAGCCCTTCTTCTCCCATGGAGATCTGATGCTGGCTACCTACCTGCAGCCTCCCCTCACTCCGCTTCTCCCTAGCTAATCCTAGCCTGGATCCTAGGGACACCTGAGTGAGGTCATCTCCCTGACACTATCTCCCCATTACCGGGGATGAGCTCAGGGTTGCTGGTGCAGATGCACCCACCTTAGCTCCTGGCTGGCAGGTAATCTGGGGGTGGTCTAACTTTACCACAACCCCTGATACCTCCAACCCATAGCAAGGCTGCAACAGTGGGGCTCTTAACCAAGAGTCCCCTTGCTGCTCCGCCAGGGTAATGGGGAAATCTGGCTGGCTTACTTGCTGCCTTCCCTCCCTGGTTCCCACTGGCCCACCCAACCCTCTCCCAGGCAATCCTATCCTTGAGCGGGGTGCTAACAGGGCTAGCCCCTCTCCCTGAAGCTGTGCCCCCATTACCAGAGGTGAGCTCAGGGTTGCTGGTGCAAATGCACCCACCTTAGCTTCTGGTCGGCAGGTAATCTGGGGGTGGTCTAACGTTACCACTACCCCTGAAATCTGGGGGTGGTCTAACTTTGCCACAACCCCTGATACCTCCGGCCCATAGCCAGGCTGCAACAGTGGGGCTCTTAACCGAGAGTCCCCTTGCTGCCCCGCCAGGGTAATGGGAAAGTCTAGCTGCCCTACAAGCTGCCCTGCCTTCCCCTCCCCTGGTGCCCCTATCTCCTGCCACCCCCCAGTCACCCGTATAGTGAAACAACAGGGTACAGTCATAGGGAAAAATAAGTCAGGGTCAGTCTGCGACTTTGTCTGGCTTACCTCGCTGGTCCCCGCAGAGACCGCCGCCTTCGTTGGTCCCAATTGCAGGGGGACTGGAGCGGCCGCCGCCGGCCCCATCTGGCTGGGCAGCAGCGGGCCACTGCCACGACAGCGCCCGGGTTGGGTACAGGTACAACGGTGCAGGACAAGGGTCACAGGTCTTTGTGGAGGAACACAGCTCCATGCAAACTTGGTAAAATAACCCCCACCCGCAAACCCTGTCCCTCCCCCCAAATAAAATTGCCGCCGGCAGGATGCCGGAGTGGCGGCTTCTTCTCCACCGCCGCCGCCGGTTCTCCGCCGGGATCAGGTGGATGGCCGCTGCTCTCCGCCGCTGTTGCCGATGCAGCCCGTCCAGGTTCTCCAGGAGACGTCCCGAGGAGGGTTGTCACCCTGGCTGGGTGGGAGCCATCAGAGGATGCCGTTAACTTGGTCATCTTTTCCGCAACTCGTGAGCACTGGCCCTGAGGGGCTTCTTCGCCCGACCGCGCACGGTCCGGGCACTGGGCATTATTGTGGCCCGTTTGGTGGCAGTGCCGCAGCGCCTGCCGGAGCTTCTCCGCCACCGGTGGACTAACCCCAGCAAGGGGCAACGGAGTCCAGAGCGGAGTTGCTCGAGCGCCGGGCTCATTCCAGAGCTTCTCCGCCACCGGTGGACTAACCCCAGCAAGGGGCAACAGAGTCCAGAGCGGAGTTGCTTGAGCGCCGGGCTCTGGGAGGGGATAAGCGGGTCGGTGTGGTACCGACGCCAGGAACTGGGTCCACTTCGCCGGGAACCACGTCTTGCCCAACGCACACACCAGTGCCAGCTCTTTCAGGGAAAATGGACGGACCACCACAACGGCCGTTACCTCTCCTGGTGCAAGACTTCCATGGTCTCCGAGACCACCCGCTCCCTCCATAAGTCTCTGCCGTCCCGGAGCTGGGTCCATTCCCTGCTCTCCGGGCGGTTTGATGGTTACAGCTGCTGCAGCTGTGGATCTTTGCTCAGCCTGCCGGGTTTCATGCTCACCGATCGCTGTCTCTCTCTCAGCCTTGCTGGCTGCTGGTCCCCGCGGCGACTTGATGCACTCCTCCGGTCTCGGTGCCCGGCTCCAGTCAGACGGATGGCCGGCACTTTGGTTCTGGAGGCAATGCTTCTCACAAGTAGGGGAACAGTGAGGAGGTGCCATATTATCTGTTATATGTTGTACACTGTGTGTTCAATATCTTTAGTCCCAGGAACTCGCAATTACCATCGAGTTCCCACTGTATCACAGTACCCGCAGAATACTGTAATCCAGGTCCAGTTCAATCCCGCCGCTGCCACCAGTTTTATTAATAAAGCCTGTGACGGGAGCTTTGTGAATATATATATATAACTGGGTTGAACTGGTACGAGACTTAGATATGATAAAATATAATTTATTCCTTGATAAAGGTGAACACACGAGATATACAAATAACAGGCAAAATATAGACACTTACTTAAAGATTATGACAAGAAGGCCATCAGGATTCAGGATGGCCATTTCTTCCATAATTCAGTAACATCACAGCAAGACAGGCAGGTCATGAAGACACATGAAGGACAATAGCCATAGGCTGAGCCTGGTTCTTATACAATTATTTCCCTTTGAACACAACCTAAACCCAGCCCCTCTCATAAATCAGTGGTGACGTTGACAGTTTTCCTCAGAGTAAAACTCCTCCCACCCCACGACGTTTAAAAACTGCTTTTCCCTATCTAAATAACGTCATAACTTCAGTTCAGTGATACTTACTGGCACGCGAGCCATATTAATGCATTCCGTCACGCATGACATTCCAATGAGACTACATATTACCGTGTAATATTAAAATTAAGAGAGATATTAATATCTGGCTCTTAGTATCTGTTAGATATCAAGTGTTTAGAATCATTAGTTGGGGCTCGGCCACACGAATACACATATGTAATGTTTAGCATGTCCCGCCGAGGACATCTCATAAGATTCTTATATTTACTGAGGTCACTCATTCTGATTTTCTCCTTGGGTAGCCACACCCCTGGCCCCCATCAAAAAATCATTTGAAGCAGGGACCCCTGGGTGGTGCTAAATGTCACACCCAATGTCCCAGCCTGGGTCTAGCTGTCTCTAGCAATATTCCCTTGGCCTGCAAATTAGTTAGTAACATACTGTGCACCAAAAACCCCTTCTGCTTTTCACACCCAATCAAGCCTTTTGAAGTCCAGATTTTCTGAAAAGACACCCCCTGATACCTCTGGCCCAGAAACAATACATTTTTTTACAGGGGAATAAGCATTTGGATATTGAAGCGAGGTAAAAACACATTACTGGACCTCAGTCCAGTTAACCTCTTGCTTCCCAGGTGAGGGTAGAGGGTGGCCAATTGGGGTGTAACCCCTTTAATCCCGGGCCAAATCCTCTCGATCGTCACACCTCCCCTGCTCAAGGGGTGCCTGGTGCCCCAGCTGCCTCCCCCTGGCACTGGGATACCACTGGCACCCTTGAAGCACTCAATAAGTCCTGAGGGGTTGGCCTGGCAAAATTGTCCTCCGGAATTGTCCTGGCCACAGTGGATAGTGAAATCTAGATCCTGCGGAGCAGTGCTCCACCGTGGCCGCAGGGCATTCTCCTTTGCCCCCCTCTGCCCCCCACCCAGTGCCTGGTGAACCCAGTCCATGGTGAAGGGGCCCCTTTGCAGACCAGGCTACACACTGCCCAGAGACTGGCATGTTTCTGCACCTGCAGGAGACCAGCTATCCAGCACAGACCATCGCTTTCCTGTCAACCAAGTCTGGGAAAGAGCTATGTCACTATCCTGTAGGGACCCTACCTGCCCTGGCTCTGTGCCCACCTGTAGCTGCTCTGCTATACTCCTGACTCTCCTCCCTGGCTGCCTATCTACCCACAGCCCCTCCTTTGGGAACCCTGGGGAATCTGTCAGGGGGGTCACTCCTGGCCCGTCAGAGCAAGGGACCTTCTGCCTACCTAGCCCATCCCTAGCTTCTGCCAGCTGCCTGACACCCCACTTACCTCCTATCTCCCCCTGCTCCATGGTGTCTCCCTGCCTAGCCTCCCCTAGGCCCAGCACCTCAGCCCCTGCTGATGACTCCTGCTGCTTACTTCCCTGCAGCCCACCTGCACTCCTCTCCCCCCTGGGCAATCCTAACCCAGACCCTGGAACTACCTGAGTGCACCTACCTCCCTGACCTTGTCTCCCCCTTATCAGGGATGAGCTCAGGGGCATCTCTCCAGATGCAACTGCCTTAGCTCTTGGCTGGCAGGTATCCCTGGGGTGGCACAAGCCTGCCACTGCCCCGGATACCCCCAGCCCATAGCCAGGCTGCAACAGGGGGTTGCTGATCTGAGACACCCCCTGAGGCTCTGCCAGGGTAATGGGAAACTCTAGCTGCCATACCTGCTGCTGTTCCTCCCCGGCTACCACTAGCCCTTCTTCTCCCATGGAGATCTGATGCTGGCTACCTACCTGCAGCCTCCCCTCACTCCGCTTCTCCCTAGCTAATCCTAGCCTGGATCCTAGGGACACCTGAGTGAGGTCATCTCCCTGACACTATCTCCCCATTACCGGGGATGAGCTCAGGGTTGCTGGTGCAGATGCACCCACCTTAGCTCCTGGCTGGCAGGTAATCTGGGGGTGGTCTAACTTTACCACAACCCCTGATACCTCCAACCCATAGCAAGGCTGCAACAGTGGGGCTCTTAACCAAGAGTCCCCTTGCTGCTCCGCCAGGGTAATGGGGAAATCTGGCTGGCTTACTTGCTGCCTTCCCTCCCTGGTTCCCACTGGCCCACCCAACCCTCTCCCAGGCAATCCTATCCTTGAGCGGGGTGCTAACAGGGCTAGCCCCTCTCCCTGAAGCTGTGCCCCCATTACCAGAGGTGAGCTCAGGGTTGCTGGTGCAAATGCACCCACCTTAGCTTCTGGTCGGCAGGTAATCTGGGGGTGGTCTAACGTTACCACTACCCCTGAAATCTGGGGGTGGTCTAACTTTGCCACAACCCCTGATACCTCCGGCCCATAGCCAGGCTGCAACAGTGGGGCTCTTAACCGAGAGTCCCCTTGCTGCCCCGCCAGGGTAATGGGAAAGTCTAGCTGCCCTACAAGCTGCCCTGCCTTCCCCTCCCCTGGTGCCCCTATCTCCTGCCACCCCCCAGTCACCCGTATAGTGAAACAACAGGGTACAGTCATAGGGAAAAATAAGTCAGGGTCAGTCTGCGACTTTGTCTGGCTTACCTCGCTGGTCCCCGCAGAGACCGCCGCCTTCGTTGGTCCCAATTGCAGGGGGACTGGAGCGGCCGCCGCCGGCCCCATCTGGCTGGGCAGCAGCGGGCCACTGCCACGACAGCGCCCGGGTTGGGTACAGGTACAACGGTGCAGGACAAGGGTCACAGGTCTTTGTGGAGGAACACAGCTCCATGCAAACTTGGTAAAATAACCCCCACCCGCAAACCCTGTCCCTCCCCCCAAATAAAATTGCCGCCGGCAGGATGCCGGAGTGGCGGCTTCTTCTCCACCGCCGCCGCCGGTTCTCCGCCGGGATCAGGTGGATGGCCGCTGCTCTCCGCCGCTGTTGCCGATGCAGCCCGTCCAGGTTCTCCAGGAGACGTCCCGAGGAGGGTTGTCACCCTGGCTGGGTGGGAGCCATCAGAGGATGCCGTTAACTTGGTCATCTTTTCCGCAACTCGTGAGCACTGGCCCTGAGGGGCTTCTTCGCCCGACCGCGCACGGTCCGGGCACTGGGCATTATTGTGGCCCGTTTGGTGGCAGTGCCGCAGCGCCTGCCGGAGCTTCTCCGCCACCGGTGGACTAACCCCAGCAAGGGGCAACGGAGTCCAGAGCGGAGTTGCTCGAGCGCCGGGCTCATTCCAGAGCTTCTCCGCCACCGGTGGACTAACCCCAGCAAGGGGCAACAGAGTCCAGAGCGGAGTTGCTTGAGCGCCGGGCTCTGGGAGGGGATAAGCGGGTCGGTGTGGTACCGACGCCAGGAACTGGGTCCACTTCGCCGGGAACCACGTCTTGCCCAACGCACACACCAGTGCCAGCTCTTTCAGGGAAAATGGACGGACCACCACAACGGCCGTTACCTCTCCTGGTGCAAGACTTCCATGGTCTCCGAGACCACCCGCTCCCTCCATAAGTCTCTGCCGTCCCGGAGCTGGGTCCATTCCCTGCTCTCCGGGCGGTTTGATGGTTACAGCTGCTGCAGCTGTGGATCTTTGCTCAGCCTGCCGGGTTTCATGCTCACCGATCGCTGTCTCTCTCTCAGCCTTGCTGGCTGCTGGTCCCCGCGGCGACTTGATGCACTCCTCCGGTCTCGGTGCCCGGCTCCAGTCAGACGGATGGCCGGCACTTTGGTTCTGGAGGCAATGCTTCTCACAAGTAGGGGAACAGTGAGGAGGTGCCATATTATCTGTTATATGTTGTACACTGTGTGTTCAATATCTTTAGTCCCAGGAACTCGCAATTACCATCGAGTTCCCACTGTATCACAGTACCCGCAGAATACTGTAATCCAGGTCCAGTTCAATCCCGCCGCTGCCACCAGTTTTATTAATAAAGCCTGTGACGGGAGCTTTGTGAATATATATATATAACTGGGTTGAACTGGTACGAGACTTAGATATGATAAAATATAATTTATTCCTTGATAAAGGTGAACACACGAGATATACAAATAACAGGCAAAATATAGACACTTACTTAAAGATTATGACAAGAAGGCCATCAGGATTCAGGATGGCCATTTCTTCCATAATTCAGTAACATCACAGCAAGACAGGCAGGTCATGAAGACACATGAAGGACAATAGCCATAGGCTGAGCCTGGTTCTTATACAATTATTTCCCTTTGAACACAACCTAAACCCAGCCCCTCTCATAAATCAGTGGTGACGTTGACAGTTTTCCTCAGAGTAAAACTCCTCCCACCCCACGACGTTTAAAAACTGCTTTTCCCTATCTAAATAACGTCATAACTTCAGTTCAGTGATACTTACTGGCACGCGAGCCATATTAATGCATTCCGTCACGCATGACATTCCAATGAGACTACATATTACCGTGTAATATTAAAATTAAGAGAGATATTAATATCTGGCTCTTAGTATCTGTTAGATATCAAGTGTTTAGAATCATTAGTTGGGGCTCGGCCACACGAATACACATATGTAATGTTTAGCATGTCCCGCCGAGGACATCTCATAAGATTCTTATATTTACTGAGGTCACTCATTCTGATTTTCTCCTTGGGTAGCCACACCCCTGGCCCCCATCAAAAAATCATTTGAAGCAGGGACCCCTGGGTGGTGCTAAATGTCACACCCAATGTCCCAGCCTGGGTCTAGCTGTCTCTAGCAATATTCCCTTGGCCTGCAAATTAGTTAGTAACATACTGTGCACCAAAAACCCCTTCTGCTTTTCACACCCAATCAAGCCTTTTGAAGTCCAGATTTTCTGAAAAGACACCCCCTGATACCTCTGGCCCAGAAACAATACATTTTTTTACAGGGGAATAAGCATTTGGATATTGAAGCAAGGTAAAAACACATTACTGGACCTCAGTCCAGTTAACCTCTTGCTTCCCAGGTGAGGGTAGAGGGTGGCCAATTGGGGTGTAACCCCTTTAATCCCGGGCCAAATCCTCTCGATCGTCACACCTCCCCTGCTCAAGGGGTGCCTGGTGCCCCAGCTGCCTCCCCCTGGCACTGGGATACCACTGGCACCCTTGAAGCACTCAATAAGTCCTGAGGGGTTGGCCTGGCAAAATTGTCCTCCGGAATTGTCCTGGCCACAGTGGATAGTGAAATCTAGATCCTGCGGAGCAGTGCTCCACCGTGGCCGCAGGGCATTCTCCTTTGCCCCCCTCTGCCCCCCACCCAGTGCCTGGTGAACCCAGTCCATGGTGAAGGGGCCCCTTTGCAGACCAGGCTACACACTGCCCAGAGACTGGCATGTTTCTGCACCTGCAGGAGACCAGCTATCCAGCACAGACCATCGCTTTCCTGTCAACCAAGTCTGGGAAAGAGCTATGTCACTATCCTGTAGGGACCCTACCTGCCCTGGCTCTGTGCCCACCTGTAGCTGCTCTGCTATACTCCTGACTCTCCTCCCTGGCTGCCTATCTACCCACAGCCCCTCCTTTGGGAACCCTGGGGAATCTGTCAGGGGGGTCACTCCTGGCCCGTCAGAGCAAGGGACCTTCTGCCTACCTAGCCCATCCCTAGCTTCTGCCAGCTGCCTGACACCCCACTTACCTCCTATCTCCCCCTGCTCCATGGTGTCTCCCTGCCTAGCCTCCCCTAGGCCCAGCACCTCAGCCCCTGCTGATGACTCCTGCTGCTTACTTCCCTGCAGCCCACCTGCACTCCTCTCCCCCCTGGGCAATCCTAACCCAGACCCTGGAACTACCTGAGTGCACCTACCTCCCTGACCTTGTCTCCCCCTTATCAGGGATGAGCTCAGGGGCATCTCTCCAGATGCAACTGCCTTAGCTCTTGGCTGGCAGGTATCCCTGGGGTGGCACAAGCCTGCCACTGCCCCGGATACCCCCAGCCCATAGCCAGGCTGCAACAGGGGGTTGCTGATCTGAGACACCCCCTGAGGCTCTGCCAGGGTAATGGGAAACTCTAGCTGCCATACCTGCTGCTGTTCCTCCCCGGCTACCACTAGCCCTTCTTCTCCCATGGAGATCTGATGCTGGCTACCTACCTGCAGCCTCCCCTCACTCCGCTTCTCCCTAGCTAATCCTAGCCTGGATCCTAGGGACACCTGAGTGAGGTCATCTCCCTGACACTATCTCCCCATTACCGGGGATGAGCTCAGGGTTGCTGGTGCAGATGCACCCACCTTAGCTCCTGGCTGGCAGGTAATCTGGGGGTGGTCTAACTTTACCACAACCCCTGATACCTCCAACCCATAGCAAGGCTGCAACAGTGGGGCTCTTAACCAAGAGTCCCCTTGCTGCTCCGCCAGGGTAATGGGGAAATCTGGCTGGCTTACTTGCTGCCTTCCCTCCCTGGTTCCCACTGGCCCACCCAACCCTCTCCCAGGCAATCCTATCCTTGAGCGGGGTGCTAACAGGGCTAGCCCCTCTCCCTGAAGCTGTGCCCCCATTACCAGAGGTGAGCTCAGGGTTGCTGGTGCAAATGCACCCACCTTAGCTTCTGGTCGGCAGGTAATCTGGGGGTGGTCTAACGTTACCACTACCCCTGAAATCTGGGGGTGGTCTAACTTTGCCACAACCCCTGATACCTCCGGCCCATAGCCAGGCTGCAACAGTGGGGCTCTTAACCGAGAGTCCCCTTGCTGCCCCGCCAGGGTAATGGGAAAGTCTAGCTGCCCTACAAGCTGCCCTGCCTTCCCCTCCCCTGGTGCCCCTATCTCCTGCCACCCCCCAGTCACCCGTATAGTGAAACAACAGGGTACAGTCATAGGGAAAAATAAGTCAGGGTCAGTCTGCGACTTTGTCTGGCTTACCTCGCTGGTCCCCGCAGAGACCGCCGCCTTCGTTGGTCCCAATTGCAGGGGGACTGGAGCGGCCGCCGCCGGCCCCATCTGGCTGGGCAGCAGCGGGCCACTGCCACGACAGCGCCCGGGTTGGGTACAGGTACAACGGTGCAGGACAAGGGTCACAGGTCTTTGTGGAGGAACACAGCTCCATGCAAACTTGGTAAAATAACCCCCACCCGCAAACCCTGTCCCTCCCCCCAAATAAAATTGCCGCCGGCAGGATGCCGGAGTGGCGGCTTCTTCTCCACCGCCGCCGCCGGTTCTCCGCCGGGATCAGGTGGATGGCCGCTGCTCTCCGCCGCTGTTGCCGATGCAGCCCGTCCAGGTTCTCCAGGAGACGTCCCGAGGAGGGTTGTCACCCTGGCTGGGTGGGAGCCATCAGAGGATGCCGTTAACTTGGTCATCTTTTCCGCAACTCGTGAGCACTGGCCCTGAGGGGCTTCTTCGCCCGACTGCGCACGGTCCGGGCACTGGGCATTATTGTGGCCCGTTTGGTGGCAGTGCCGCAGCGCCTGCCGGAGCTTCTCCGCCACCGGTGGACTAACCCCAGCAAGGGGCAACGGAGTCCAGAGCGGAGTTGCTCGAGCGCCGGGCTCATTCCAGAGCTTCTCCGCCACCGGTGGACTAACCCCAGCAAGGGGCAACAGAGTCCAGAGCGGAGTTGCTTGAGCGCCGGGCTCTGGGAGGGGATAAGCGGGTCGGTGTGGTACCGACGCCAGGAACTGGGTCCACTTCGCCGGGAACCACGTCTTGCCCAACGCACACACCAGTGCCAGCTCTTTCAGGGAAAATGGACGGACCACCACAACGGCCGTTACCTCTCCTGGTGCAAGACTTCCATGGTCTCCGAGACCACCCGCTCCCTCCATAAGTCTCTGCCGTCCCGGAGCTGGGTCCATTCCCTGCTCTCCGGGCGGTTTGATGGTTACAGCTGCTGCAGCTGTGGATCTTTGCTCAGCCTGCCGGGTTTCATGCTCACCGATCGCTGTCTCTCTCTCAGCCTTGCTGGCTGCTGGTCCCCGCGGCGACTTGATGCACTCCTCCGGTCTCGGTGCCCGGCTCCAGTCAGACGGATGGCCGGCACTTTGGTTCTGGAGGCAATGCTTCTCACAAGTAGGGGAACAGTGAGGAGGTGCCATATTATCTGTTATATGTTGTACACTGGCGACACACTTTATTCGAGCTCGGCTAGTCCCACGAATTCGGGTATACCCGGGTGTATTGAGGTTTGTGACTGTTTTCTGCCCGAGTGCATTGAGGTATTTTCCAAGCAGGGATTGAAGCATTTTATTCCTGCTGGCTGCAATACTGCACAGTATATATATATATACTGCATTACAATTCATGAATTTATGCCATCTGGTAGACACGCGAAGCATTGCAGCCTATTAAATCCTAATCATTATCATTTAACAGATCAGCCGCCCGTCAGCCAGGCATGAACCCAGGCTGGAAAGGCAAACGCAACGGGGCTTGTCAGAGGTGAGGAGCGGCGCATTCCAGGTATCTGCCAGGTACATACTGGGTATTTGCTCGAATAAAGTGTGTCGGTGCAGTACACTGTGTGTTCAATATCTTTAGTCCCAGGAACTCGCAATTACCATCGAGTTCCCACTGTATCACAGTACCCGCAGAATACTGTAATCCAGGTCCAGTTCAATCCCGCCGCTGCCACCAGTTTTATTAATAAAGCCTGTGACGGGAGCTTTGTGAATATATATATATAACTGGGTTGAACTGGTACGAGACTTAGATATGATAAAATATAATTTATTCCTTGATAAAGGTGAACACACGAGATATACAAATAACAGGCAAAATATAGACACTTACTTAAAGATTATGACAAGAAGGCCATCAGGATTCAGGATGGCCATTTCTTCCATAATTCAGTAACATCACAGCAAGACAGGCAGGTCATGAAGACACATGAAGGACAATAGCCATAGGCTGAGCCTGGTTCTTATACAATTATTTCCCTTTGAACACAACCTAAACCCAGCCCCTCTCATAAATCAGTGGTGACGTTGACAGTTTTCCTCAGAGTAAAACTCCTCCCACCCCACGACGTTTAAAAACTGCTTTTCCCTATCTAAATAATGTCATAACTTCAGTTCAGTAATACTTACTGGCACGCGAGCCATATTAATGCATTCCGTCACGCATGACATTCCAATGAGACTACATATTACCGTGTAATATTAAAATTAAGAGAGATATTAATATCTGGCTCTTAGTATCTGTTAGATATCAAGTGTTTAGAATCATTAGTTGGGGCTCGGCCACACGAATACACATATGTAATGTTTAGCATGTCCCGCCGAGGACATCTCATAAGATTCTTATATTTACTGAGGTCACTCATTCTGATTTTCTCCTTGGGTAGCCACACCCCTGGCCCCCATCAAAAAATCATTTGAAGCAGGGACCCCTGGGTGGTGCTAAATGTCACACCCAATGTCCCAGCCTGGGTCTAGCTGTCTCTAGCAATATTCCCTTGGCCTGCAAATTAGTTAGTAACATACTGTGCACCAAAAACCCCTTCTGCTTTTCACACCCAATCAAGCCTTTTGAAGTCCAGATTTTCTGAAAAGACACCCCCTGATACCTCTGGCCCAGAAACAATACATTTTTTTACAGGGGAATAAGCATTTGGATATTGAAGCGAGGTAAAAACACATTACTGGACCTCAGTCCAGTTAACCTCTTGCTTCCCAGGTGAGGGTAGAGGGTGGCCAATTGGGGTGTAACCCCTTTAATCCCGGGCCAAATCCTCTCGATCGTCACACCTCCCCTGCTCAAGGGGTGCCTGGTGCCCCAGCTGCCTCCCCCTGGCACTGGGATACCACTGGCACCCTTGAAGCACTCAATAAGTCCTGAGGGGTTGGCCTGGCAAAATTGTCCTCCGGAATTGTCCTGGCCACAGTGGATAGTGAAATCTAGATCCTGCGGAGCAGTGCTCCACCGTGGCCGCAGGGCATTCTCCTTTGCCCCCCTCTGCCCCCCACCCAGTGCCTGGTGAACCCAGTCCATGGTGAAGGGTCCCCTTTGCAGACCAGGCTACACACTGCCCAGAGACTGGCATGTTTCTGCACCTGCAGGAGACCAGCTATCCAGCACAGACCATCGCTTTCCTGTCAACCAAGTCTGGGAAAGAGCTATGTCACTATCCTGTAGGGACCCTACCTGCCCTGGCTCTGTGCCCACCTGTAGCTGCTCTGCTATACTCCTGACTCTCCTCCCTGGCTGCCTATCTACCCACAGCCCCTCCTTTGGGAACCCTGGGGAATCTGTCAGGGGGGTCACTCCTGGCCCGTCAGAGCAAGGGACCTTCTGCCTACCTAGCCCATCCCTAGCTTCTGCCAGCTGCCTGACACCCCACTTACCTCCTATCTCCCCCTGCTCCATGGTGTCTCCCTGCCTAGCCTCCCCTAGGCCCAGCACCTCAGCCCCTGCTGATGACTCCTGCTGCTTACTTCCCTGCAGCCCACCTGCACTCCTCTCCCCCCTGGGCAATCCTAACCCAGACCCTGGAACTACCTGAGTGCACCTACCTCCCTGACCTTGTCTCCCCCTTATCAGGGATGAGCTCAGGGGCATCTCTCCAGATGCAACTGCCTTAGCTCTTGGCTGGCAGGTATCCCTGGGGTGGCACAAGCCTGCCACTGCCCCGGATACCCCCAGCCCATAGCCAGGCTGCAACAGGGGGTTGCTGATCTGAGACACCCCCTGAGGCTCTGCCAGGGTAATGGGAAACTCTAGCTGCCATACCTGCTGCTGTTCCTCCCCGGCTACCACTAGCCCTTCTTCTCCCATGGAGATCTGATGCTGGCTACCTACCTGCAGCCTCCCCTCACTCCGCTTCTCCCTAGCTAATCCTAGCCTGGATCCTAGGGACACCTGAGTGAGGTCATCTCCCTGACACTATCTCCCCATTACCGGGGATGAGCTCAGGGTTGCTGGTGCAGATGCACCCACCTTAGCTCCTGGCTGGCAGGTAATCTGGGGGTGGTCTAACTTTACCACAACCCCTGATACCTCCAACCCATAGCAAGGCTGCAACAGTGGGGCTCTTAACCAAGAGTCCCCTTGCTGCTCCGCCAGGGTAATGGGGAAATCTGGCTGGCTTACTTGCTGCCTTCCCTCCCTGGTTCCCACTGGCCCACCCAACCCTCTCCCAGGCAATCCTATCCTTGAGCGGGGTGCTAACAGGGCTAGCCCCTCTCCCTGAAGCTGTGCCCCCATTACCAGAGGTGAGCTCAGGGTTGCTGGTGCAAATGCACCCACCTTAGCTTCTGGTCGGCAGGTAATCTGGGGGTGGTCTAACGTTACCACTACCCCTGAAATCTGGGGGTGGTCTAACTTTGCCACAACCCCTGATACCTCCGGCCCATAGCCAGGCTGCAACAGTGGGGCTCTTAACCGAGAGTCCCCTTGCTGCCCCGCCAGGGTAATGGGAAAGTCTAGCTGCCCTACAAGCTGCCCTGCCTTCCCCTCCCCTGGTGCCCCTATCTCCTGCCACCCCCCAGTCACCCGTATAGTGAAACAACAGGGTACAGTCATAGGGAAAAATAAGTCAGGGTCAGTCTGCGACTTTGTCTGGCTTACCTCGCTGGTCCCCGCAGAGACCGCCGCCTTCGTTGGTCCCAATTGCAGGGGGACTGGAGCGGCCGCCGCCGGCCCCATCTGGCTGGGCAGCAGCGGGCCACTGCCACGACAGCGCCCGGGTTGGGTACAGGTACAACGGTGCAGGACAAGGGTCACAGGTCTTTGTGGAGGAACACAGCTCCATGCAAACTTGGTAAAATAACCCCCACCCGCAAACCCTGTCCCTCCCCCCAAATAAAATTGCCGCCGGCAGGATGCCGGAGTGGCGGCTTCTTCTCCACCGCCGCCGCCGGTTCTCCGCCGGGATCAGGTGGATGGCCGCTGCTCTCCGCCGCTGTTGCCGATGCAGCCCGTCCAGGTTCTCCAGGAGACGTCCCGAGGAGGGTTGTCACCCTGGCTGGGTGGGAGCCATCAGAGGATGCCGTTAACTTGGTCATCTTTTCCGCAACTCGTGAGCACTGGCCCTGAGGGGCTTCTTCGCCCGACCGCGCACGGTCCGGGCACTGGGCATTATTGTGGCCCGTTTGGTGGCAGTGCCGCAGCGCCTGCCGGAGCTTCTCCGCCACCGGTGGACTAACCCCAGCAAGGGGCAACGGAGTCCAGAGCGGAGTTGCTCGAGCGCCGGGCTCATTCCAGAGCTTCTCCGCCACCGGTGGACTAACCCCAGCAAGGGGCAACAGAGTCCAGAGCGGAGTTGCTTGAGCGCCGGGCTCTGGGAGGGGATAAGCGGGTCGGTGTGGTACCGACGCCAGGAACTGGGTCCACTTCGCCGGGAACCACGTCTTGCCCAACGCACACACCAGTGCCAGCTCTTTCAGGGAAAATGGACGGACCACCACAACGGCCGTTACCTCTCCTGGTGCAAGACTTCCATGGTCTCCGAGACCACCCGCTCCCTCCATAAGTCTCTGCCGTCCCGGAGCTGGGTCCATTCCCTGCTCTCCGGGCGGTTTGATGGTTACAGCTGCTGCAGCTGTGGATCTTTGCTCAGCCTGCCGGGTTTCATGCTCACCGATCGCTGTCTCTCTCTCAGCCTTGCTGGCTGCTGGTCCCCGCGGCGACTTGATGCACTCCTCCGGTCTCGGTGCCCGGCTCCAGTCAGACGGATGGCCGGCACTTTGGTTCTGGAGGCAATGCTTCTCACAAGTAGGGGAACAGTGAGGAGGTGCCATATTATCTGTTATATGTTGTACACTGTGTGTTCAATATCTTTAGTCCCAGGAACTCGCAATTACCATCGAGTTCCCACTGTATCACAGTACCCGCAGAATACTGTAATCCAGGTCCAGTTCAATCCCGCCGCTGCCACCAGTTTTATTAATAAAGCCTGTGACGGGAGCTTTGTGAATATATATATATAACTGGGTTGAACTGGTACGAGACTTAGATATGATAAAATATAATTTATTCCTTGATAAAGGTGAACACACGAGATATACAAATAACAGGCAAAATATAGACACTTACTTAAAGATTATGACAAGAAGGCCATCAGGATTCAGGATGGCCATTTCTTCCATAATTCAGTAACATCACAGCAAGACAGGCAGGTCATGAAGACACATGAAGGACAATAGCCATAGGCTGAGCCTGGTTCTTATACAATTATTTCCCTTTGAACACAACCTAAACCCAGCCCCTCTCATAAATCAGTGGTGACGTTGACAGTTTTCCTCAGAGTAAAACTCCTCCCACCCCACGACGTTTAAAAACTGCTTTTCCCTATCTAAATAACGTCATAACTTCAGTTCAGTGATACTTACTGGCACGCGAGCCATATTAATGCATTCCGTCACGCATGACATTCCAATGAGACTACATATTACCGTGTAATATTAAAATTAAGAGAGATATTAATATCTGGCTCTTAGTATCTGTTAGATATCAAGTGTTTAGAATCATTAGTTGGGACTCGGCCACACGACTACACATACTGCTGCGGCCGAGTTTATTCGAGCATTTGCCCGTTCTCGGCCGCAGCAGTAACCTGGCGCGTGCCGGAGGGTGCCGGACGCGCGCCGAAGCAGCGGAAGAGCGCCCTCCAATCGGGGCGCTCTCCCTCCCGCTGCCGGGTCCGCCGGGTCCCCCGGAACCCCCTGCCGCCGTCCCCCACATCGCGGGACACCAGGCCTCCCTCGGGGAGCCCTGGACGAGCGTGCAGGGGGCGCAGGCACCCGATGACGCGTGACCGCGCATCGGTGATGCGCGGCACGCTGAGGGAGTGCGGCTAGCACGCCAGGGCATCCCCCGGCTTGCGGTGCTAGCCGTGCTCGAATTAAACGTGTCGGTAGTGTATGTAATGTTTAGCATGTCCCGCCGAGGACATCTCATAAGATTCTTATATTTACTAAGGTCACCCATTCTGATTTTCTCCTTGGGGAGCCGCACCCCTGGCCCCCATCAAAAAATCCTTTGAAGCAGGGACCCCTGGGTGGTGGACATTTGTCACCTGGTGCTAAATGTCACACCCAATGTCCCAGCCTGGGTCTAGCTGTCTCTAGCAATATTCCCTTGGCCTGCAAATTAGGTATTAACATACTGTGCACCAAAAACCCCTTCTGCTTTTCACACCCAACTTCAATCAAGCCTTTTGAATTCCAGATTTTCTGAAAAGACACCCACAGTTGTATTTTCTTAAACTGTAGTTTATTAACCCCTTAAGCCCCAGTGTGTGTGGTGCAGACACTGGCCCAGAAACAATAATTTTTTTACAGGGGAATAAGCATTTGGATATTGAAGCGAGGTAAAAACACATTATTGGACCTCAGTCCAGTTAACCCCTTGCTTCCCAGGTGAGGGTAGGGGGTGGCGAATTGGGGTGTAACCCCTTTAATCCCGGGCCAAATCCTCTCGATCGTCACATGTACTCCCTGACCTCCACTTAACTTATATTAACTCTGTGCCCAGGACATACTTGGAACCGAGTGGCAACTCTCAATGTATTACTTCCTGGTAAAACATTTTATAAATAAATAAACTTGGAAAACTAATTAACTTCAGAAAATAATCTATACAAATGCATGGCTCTTCCATTTTCGCTATTTATAAACACTTCAGTCAGCCCTAATTGCTTCAGAGTACAAAACAAATCTTATTCTGTTATTATCCCCATTTATGCTTTGTTGTATGATTTTTCATATTTGCTACTTTCCTGAACCTTTGATTTTCAACTTGTTCCTCGCATTTGCCATCACTGAGCCATCTAATTTCTGCCACTGACCTTCAGGCTCCACTAAATCTTAGCGTTCTGTACTATGCCAATTAAAGCTTTGTTTTACTCTCCATTACACCACCCTCACCTTATTGAACCCGGATATAAAATGGTGTCCCGGGCCCCAAGTTTAGCTAAGTGATATGATGACGTGGCCATATAAAACAAAGGAATTTTATGTGTTTGTATTTTCCTCTCCATTTATTTCTCTTTTCCCTGAACCTTTCATATCTTATAAATGAATAGTGCAAACAAATACAGTTGTACATTAAGTAAAGAAGTACCAGAAATAGAGAGTATGTGTAGATTAGATAAGGCAAATATTCTTAACCTGGACTCTCAATCATAATTTGCTTTCAGCTTGAATACTCTGAGTTTCTGCTTTAAAAGTTAAAACAATTTAAATAATATTGCTGAACAGAAATGAGCGGACATTAAAACAAAGTCAGAATCCGCTGCAAAACAAATCTATTTTTTTTTTTGCAAGGTCCAAGAAGTTTGGTTTGCTTAACTTTAAAAAACAAACAAACGTGCTAGCATGCAGTTCCGCCTTTCGCCACGGAGGACAATTTGTCAACTTTTAGCAATGATGTCAAACAATTTTTAATTTTCATACAGTTTTTTCAAATTTTGTTTCTTTATGTTAATATTTTAGAATTGCCAACCATCACTCAACTGACATCTTCAAAATTATTCATGTTTGAATCCTCCCTTATATCAACACATATATTTGTATTTGCTGCCTTGCCTAGGTTCTCTTTGTTTCAATTGATTCCAATGGCGAGCATGCAGAAGTTCTTCAGTACTTTGGGCTGAATAACACAGATGTCCCAACAATCCGATTTATTAACATTGACTCGGTGAAGAAGTATGCCTTCAATGGAAAGGAATTCACTACAGAGGCTGTCAAAACATTTTGCCAAGATATCCTAGCTGGCAAACTGAAGGTGAGAATGTTTCCTGTCTCTTTTAATCTTAAATATTTTGATAAGCATCACTTTAACTTCTTTTGTATTAATAAAACACTACCTAAGCTGGTATAACTCAATTGCCTTCAAGGTTTTGAAGGTGTGAAAGGTCATGACATAAAATCAACGTTACAAATCTAATACAGTATATCTTACCTGTCAGAATGCACATTTAATTTTTCTCTAAAATATAGTGTAAACAAAAAGATCATGGTGGTCCAGGACAAGATGATGTTCAAAGGGCAAATAATAGATCTTAATGGATGTTGTGGTCAAAATGTACCTAATGACAGTTAAATGTCTTATAGGTCAAGTGATATAAAAATGTATCCTTCTAAATCAGTTTTAATAATTTTATATATTTAGACTTTTTGCCTTTAAACGCATTAAACATCTAGGCTTAACCTACTAAAACATATCACTGGCATTTGTTCAAGTTATATCCACAAAGGATAAAACAAATTAAAGATGGCTACCTCTTGTCACCTCTGAAGAATGTAGCCTACACTTACATTATTTAGAGAAAAACGATGTAATTATTGTGTTATGACACACTTCTAAAAATGAGTTTGCTTGTGTATTTCATGTTCTCATCAGTTGTTGAATATACAGATGCAGCGGCCATTATCCGACCATTTACCGAATTGGTTTTCGAGATTTCCCCGAAATTCTCTCACAGAATGCGATCGCTGGGGTTTTATTTAAAATCAAACACACAGTTTTGTAGCAGAGGGTCTCCGGAGCTGAACTGCATTGATTCCAGGTCCGGGGTCCCCTACTTCCCGAGATACAGGCCCATGATGGGGTGCCAGTATCCCCAACATTTAAAAATCATGTGGGTCACGTGACCGAGGGAGTTTCACATTGAAGGAGATACCGGCACCCCATAACGGGCCTGTATCTCGAGGCTGAAATCAACTTTGTTCAGCTCAGGAGACCCCTATTCCCACACACTAGTATCAAACCCCCCACCCCCCAAATAAAAATCATTACCTTAGCGAATAGCTGCTAAGGTAATGAAGCTGCTTACATTTTATTTTTATTTATAGTGTGCATGAGCAGTGGGACTCCTGAACAAAGTTGATTTCAGCCTCGCAGTCCCCCTACGTCCCGAGTTACAGGCCCCGTTATGGGGTGCCGGTACACCCGCCATGTTAAAATCCCGCGGGATCGAATCAAAACAATGCAGAGGGATACCGGCACCCCATAACAGGGCCTGTATCTCGGGAAGTAGGGGGTCTCCAAGGCTGAAATTAACTTTGTTTAGCTCGGAAGACCCCCTGCTCCCCCACACTAGTATCAACCACCCCCCCCTCCAAATAAAAAATCATTACCTTAGCGGGTAGCTGCTAAGGTAATGAAGCTTCTTACATTTTATTTTTATTCATAGTGTGCGTGAGCAGGGGGTCTCCTGAGCTGAACAAAGTTTATTTCAGCCTTAGAGACCCCCTACTTCCCGAGTTACAGGTGCAGTTATGGGGTGCCGGTATCCCCGCCATGTAAAATTGTGGGTCACGTGACCGCGGGACTAGAGGGATACGGGCACCCCATACCTGGGCCTGTAACTCGGGAAGTAGGGGGTCTCCGGACCTGAAATTAACTTTGTTCATTTCAGGAGACCCCCTGCTCACGCACACAATAAATAAAAATTAAAAATGTAAGCAGCTTCATTACCTTAGCAATGCCCGCTAAGGCAATGAAGGGGTTAAGGCACAGGTGCCAACCCTGTTTGTAAAAAACCTAAAGCATGGCCTACACAGTACAGTACATTTAAATAAATCACCCCCCCCCCCCGTACCACCAAACCCACATACAGTACATTACATTAATGGGCCAAATAACTATTATCCAGATATGGATAATAGATTATTTGGCCCATTATTAAACACATGAACTACAGTAGCATAATAAAATAAATACAGTTCTACTGTACTTACTACCACCGCAATACAGTACTAGTACATTCTGACACATACTACACTACAGTACTGTATGCTAAGCAATGCTCTAAATAAAATACATAAATTACCATAAATCAATCCATTCACAAATCAATTACAATCCAATCCAAATCAATTACTGTACACAATGCACTATTCAAATCCTAGAAACAAAACAAGGAATCAGAAATAAATTACCATCAATCAACTAAATCTAACCAACAATAAGCCACTATTAAAAAGCAAGCCCCCCCCCTGAAATAAACCATAGCAAACACATTTGCACACCAAGCTGCAAAATACAGTTAAAAATGCATCAAAAAAAACAAGCAAACATGAGCAATACAAGCTTTTATTTGCTCTGTATTATGTATATCCATAGGGACATACATAAATACAGAGGCAATAAATGGACATAAAAAAAAAATCAATCACATTAAAAAAAAAAATCAAAACCTGTACAAGCAAAATAAAATACATTTCTTTTATAAACTTACCATTACTTGTCCCACTCACCAACTCCCGTTGATTCTGCTTACTCTCGAACCAATCCACGCACAGGAACCCATAAAATAATAAACCATAAAATAATAAACCATAACAATCCAGGGGTCTGTGTCTTCTATTTGTAATCCATTCCGTCTGTGGAGTCTTCATCTGTATTCTTTTTTCACTCTTCTTCTGTTCCTCGGCCACACCCCAGCCTTCTTCTTGGAGGGGAGGTCCTCCCTCCACGCCGCCTGGCTATAAAATGAGACGACATAGGCTTTTAAAGGCCTATGACGTCACATTTTCGTCATATGGTTCCTACGGCCCTGATTGGGCCGTGAAAACCATGTGAAAAAAAAATTCATAGAAAATTGATGACGTCATTTAAAGGCAATAATGCCAGCCAATCTGAATGGCTGTCCTGCAATTGCCTTTAAGACGACGTCATCAAAAGAAAGATGGCCGCCCTCACATGGTACAGTACTTGAGCCAATCAGAAGTGGGATGTAAAAACCCCCATAACGGGGCCTGTAACTCGGGACGTACGGGGTCCCCGGACCTGAAATCAATTGACTCTCTTTCTGCGAGTCTATTACACAAAGGCAGACGCCGGTAGCATTCACACAGCAGGGGTCCCTGCTTTGGGAAGCTAATGCGTCGCGGTCATTTCAAAAATAATAACGCGACAAAACCGGGGAGAATTAGGGGATTATATCGTTTTCCAATTCGTGATCCGTTCGAATAACGGCCGCTGCATCAGTAATACGTATGTGGTTCCGTTAAATTGCCCCTACGTAGAATACAGTACAGGGTTAGAGTAAATTGTCATTTACTGGCTCAGTTCTCCCTCACATAAGGGAACTTTTAAATCTTTATGATCTGTATTAATTGTCCATATATTGTTCTTCCTATGCAGTACAAATGGTAAATTTTATTCTATTCATAGAATTTAAATTATGTCTCATTTTTATTCTTACATAGCAAAATCTCATGAGTGAGGAAATTCCTGAAGACTGGGACAAGGCACCAGTAAAGGTTCTTGTGGGCAAGAATTTCGAAGAAGTTGCTTATGATGAAACAAAAAATGTATTTGTAGAGTTTTGTAAGTACACTAAAAATTAAATCACAGGTGTTCTTTCAGAGATCATTTGAAAATATTTCTCCAACATATATTTTCTCATCAGTGGCGTAACCACTGTGCCACTAAACCCCTCAATGCGGGGGGGAGGGGGGAGAGACATCATGAGTGAGCAGGGGGCCTTGTCTGCTGGAAATTTGCCCGACGGAGGCCAGAGATGGGCCTCAAATTCCGTGCAGACTGATGCTTCTCCCTTAGGCTGTGATTATACTAAGATTGCAGAACGCTTGACACCGCACACCGCAAAAACAAATACAAGTTTTCTTATGAGCGTGCACCATAGCAGTGTCATTTGATGCCGCATTGCCATGGCGACGCGTCTCCAGATGCCGGCTGAACCACGGTTAGTAAGGTTTACAGAGACCTTTGCCGCTTCCCCAGCACTTAATTAAAGTGCCTCTGTAAACCCTGCACCCCCCGCAGTTAATCTCACGCCCCCCCCCCCCCGTTTGAGCACCGCTGCTATAGCATATTACATCAGGTAAAAAATCTGGCTGAAGATGGGATCTTTGTGGTCCTGAAATCTTGTATTATTTTTAAACTTTTAAAGGTATCACTTCTAACTTAATTGTATGCGTCTATTCTATGGGCTAACACAGTATCATCCTCTATTTATACTGTAGCACAAATACTGTACCCAGTTACATATCAGTAAATTAAGAATGTCTCAGAATATTAAACATACCTTTCTTTGTATTGTCACTAGTTTATACTTGATACTTCAATATCTGATGTCTGTAATTATTACATATAACAGATTAGGAAAAAAAGAATGGTGTATATAGCGCTAAAAGGCTGCGAATATATAATAAACAGTGTATATAAACATATAAGGTGATAAAAAATGTGTGTGACCTTACACACTATACCTTAATAATGTAAGGCTAGGCTGCCGAGTGAAACTAACCCAAAACACAGTTAGTACAAAGCAAAACACAACAATACAAACCGGCGCCTACAGAGTCCCAGATAAGAAAAAAGTTCAGTCCAATGGTAAAGAAGTGTCCAGAAATGTCCAATCTTGCACTTGACGCTCCACAGCAAGATGTTACAAGAAGCATGTGATGCAAAGAGAAAGAAAAGAGAGAAAAATCATAGTGCAACAATGCTACAGTATAAACACATAAGACAGTATAAACACATAAGACAATACTAGACAAACACAAGCAAGGCTGACAAATAATACAAGAGTTAATTTAATACACAAAAAATATAAAATGAACGAGGCAGATGACGGATCCGGTGGTAAAACCGGAATCCTACGTACAGAAAGTTCGTTTAATACAGACGGGGGTGTATGGTGAGTGATGCACGGCCGCGGCGTCTGATGGATGCGTGGCGTCCAGGAGTTACTCCAAACACTGTCCCTAGCTCCGCAACCGGATGCGCGTCACCGGGGGTGGGTCTCAGGCTCTCCAAACGCTGTCTGCCACTCCGTGGCCGGAAATACGTCACCGGGGGCGGGTCAAAATGCCAAAACCCCCTTCTCCTACTGCTGTACCTCGATCACTCCTGTGGGTACTCTGCCTTAGTCCAAATAAACTCTCACAAACTGCCCAACGTGTTTCGTGCGCTTGCGCACTTCCTCAGGGGTACAGATTAGATAAGATTAGATCATTTACGTTATGTGTCAACATCCAAAGATGATTGTTTCTACATAAATAAGATAGACTTACAGTAATACCTTAATAGTCCCTTTAATTTTGTTAGGATTATGTATGTATGTATGTACGTACATACAGATGTAGCAGCCGTTATTCGAACAAGCGGTGTATACCTCAGAATACCCCTGTCATGGCGCGTGATTTCTTCCAACCGTACCGCCTTAAGATGCGAGTGCAGGAAATGGCATTTTAGTGTTCTGGTTATTAAACACCTAAAATTGACACAGTAGCACAGTACTGTACACATTACAGTTCATTCATTTCATTGCACACAAAGAAACAGAATCCATGAAATGCAAACAAAGCAACCGTGATAAACACGTGTGCCTGGGGTGATTGGCCGTGTTAATGCCGCGTAGAATACAGCAGCGCACACGAAAACGGCTCCGTGATTTGTTCGAATAACGGCCGCTGCATCTGTACATTGATTCAGAAATCAATTTTCTCAAAAACATTACAGGATATTTTTTTTTAACACACACCAGCACATATTTTTCCATGCATGCTTAACTTTTTTTCACCCAGATTTACACATGCTTTTTGATTAAATTAATAAGGCGTTGTTTCATTTATATCCCGGCAATTATTTTCTTCATTACAAAATAGCAAGTATATTTTTTTAGAAATTGACAGGCATTTTACTAGTAAAATATATTAGTGTTGGTGGATTGCAATTTAATTAGATTGAAAAGATATACAGTGTACAGTATATATTTTTTCATTATAATATACTACAGCAGTATTTGTAATACTTGGTTGAATTTTGTTTTGGCCTTGCTCTTATCAACAGGGAGCATATACTTTCCACTTGCTAGTGACCACTACACACATCAGAAAACAATCCAAAGTGGTGTTTCATTTTCCATTTGACCAGAAAAGATACATTGAGAGGCACATATCTATCTATATATTTCTCAAACCGTCCTATGTGTCGTTGCCTGTCTGTCTGTGTCTCTCTGTGTCTACAGGCAATCGCATTGGACCTTTGGCACGTCACTCCGCCTCAGTCCAATCCGCCTCAGCCCAATCACATTTTTTTTTAATTGTAGGTTTTAATTTTTTACGATAGCTGCTTGGCCCACCCGCCCCTGCACACCTCTCATTGGCACCGACACCACTGCCTCAGGCAAATGACATAGCTCCCTTGGCCACACGCCCGCCCCCGCACACCTCTCATTTGCCTGCGGCCAACACACCGACCCCACTGCCACACTCTCCCAGCCCTCACTGCTCTGGGAACGCTTCACAGCGACAACGCACGTATCTCCTCCACTAGCACGCAACACCCCCCCCCCCCTTCCAGAGAACGCAACACACCCTTCCCTAGCCCGCAACACCCCCCCAACACACACACAGCCTCCCGTAGCCCGCATCACAACCACTCCCGTGCACCACAACCACTCCCGTCGAGCGCAACCCCTCCCGTATCCCGATCAACACCCACAAAACACTCACGTGGCCACACCACCGACCCACACCACTGACCCACAAATCCTCCCCTGGCCACAACCGCAAAAAAACACCAAACCGCACGGACGACGCCACAACCCCTACCTTCGGAGGGCACCCATCACAACCACGCATGTGGAGCGCAACCCCTAACGCGCGAGGGCCCGCATCCACCACCGTACGGAGAAAGCCCTCCTCTAACCCGCCCGCACCACAAAAAACACTCACATGCCACCCCCCTCCCCCTCCCAATGCCGCACCGAGCCCGCAAACACAACACCTTCCGCTGGACGCCACAGCCCCCCTCCAGGGATCACACACCTCAACTTCACCCTGCTGCCGCATCAGTCTTTCACTGTACGCTGCAAGCCCTCCTGGATCACGCATGACCCACTCTTAACACTCCCGTATGCCGCCCGGCTCCCCCCCACAACCTCCCCCACGACAGGGAGCACCGGGTGGTGCAAGGAGGTACCACCACCAGCACCCCCCCCCTCCCCGCGGTCAGGAGCACCGGGGGGGGCGCCAGCAGGTACCACCACCACCCCACCCCCCGCGGCCGGGCCGGGAAGCCGGGAGCACGAGCAGGTATCACCTCCCCTCACCCCCCCTTCACCTCCCCTCACCCCCCCTTCACCTCCCCTTCACCCCCCCTTCACCTCCCCTCACCCCACCTTCACCTCCCCCCACACCCCCTTCACCTACCCTCACACCCCCTTCAGCTACCCTTCACCTCCCCTCCCCTCCCCTCACACACACACACACACTGCCTGACACACACACACACACTGACTGACACACACACACACACAAACTGACTGACGCACGCACACACACTGACTGACTGACTGCCGCGCGCACGCACGCACACACTGACTGAGGTGCACACACACACACACACACTGACTGTGTGTGCGTCAGTCAGTCAGTCTGTGTGTGTGTTTGTGCGTCAGACAGACGCACGCACGCACATACACACAGTGACTGACTGACGCACACACACACTGCATCAAGCTGTAAAGGGGGGGGAACGGAGCTGTAAAGGAGGGAGAGGGACTGGATTGATGTGAACGGGGGACAAACATAGAGGGGGGAGACAGGGGAAGAGAGACAAGGGGGAGGAGAGAGAGAGGAGCGGAAACATTACATCCCGGGCAACGCCAGGTCTCTCGGCTAGTATTTATCTAAATACAGATGCAGCCACCAGTATCAGATCACTTGCCTGGGTAAAAACTAAGGCATCTCACAGTAAATGCCTCAACATTTGTGAGATTCCTAATGGCCCATCGGATTAACACAGAAGGGGTCCCTGCAATCCCATTCAGTTTGAATGGGGCTGCAGGGACGTCCGCTGTGTTAATCCAATGGGCCATTAGGAATCTCACAGAAATGTTGAGGCATTTACTGTGAGATTGCCCCAGATTTTCCAAAGGCAAGTGATCTAATACTGGTGGCTGCATCTGTATGTTAACAAGGTTAAAGAGGGTCAGAATAGGGAACTTGATTTATGTCGGACACAACTGCAAAAGGAGGAGATATACAGATAACAACTGTTAATATATTCCATACTCTTTTGTTAACATCTATTTTACCTTTCCAAATGCATACTGTATGTTTCTGTTTTAGATGCTCCATGGTGCTCTCATTGCAAGGAGTTAGAGCCAGTCTGGGAAGAGTTAGGGGAAAAGTACAAAGATCATGAGAATATCATCATCGCTAAAATAGAAGCCACTGCAAATGAAATTGATGGACTGAGAGTAAGAGGTTTCCCAAACCTAAGGTTTTTTCCTGCTGGCCCAGGTCGAAAGGTAAAGTATATGAGAGAATCTCTCCATCTTCAAACCCACAGTTCACCCTGGGAAGATTTTTACTTGGTAATAAGGGTCAATTTCAATTACTGGACTTAATATTAAGCTAAGACAAGCCACCCACCATCTGACTTGTTTCAGTAAATCAGTTTAGACTAGTTCCTCCATTTGAGTTTAATTACATGGTACTGCGTAACATTTACAATTTCAAATTCGACTTTTTTTTTATATTTATCACCAACTCTGTTTTCTGTTTATTTGTAAATCAGGTAATCAGTCACAGAACAACAATAGAACAACAACTAATATAACCTTATATGTGGTGGTGGTGGTGGTGGTTTTAATAAAAATAGCTGTGTGTGCTGTGCACGCGCATAGTAAGTGAAACTTCTTTGACTTTTGTCACAGAAATTGTATTTGTGTTGGTGATATTTTTATTAAAAATCAAAATACAATTTCATTGACAGAACGCAAATAAATTTGACTTAGAATGCGCGTGCTCGGCACACATCCCCTGTATCAGCTATTTGCACTGAGTGTGAATTCCTTGTGTGTGCGTGTGACTGAGTGTGCGTGTGCATGTGACTGTGTGTGTGTGTGTGACTGAGTGTGCATGTGACTGAGTGTGCGTGTGACTGAGTGTGCGTGTGACTGTGTGTGCATGTGAGTGTGCATGTGACTGTGAGTGTGCATGTGACTGTGAGTGTGACCGTGAGTGTGAGTGTGAGTGTGACTGTGAGTGTGCATGTGACTGAGAGTGTGCGTGTGACTGAGAGTGTGCGTGTGACTGTGTGTGTGACTGTGCGTGAGTGTGTGTGACTGAGTGCACGTGTGAGTGTGCATGTGACTGAGTGTGCACGTGAATGAGTGTGCGTGTGACTGTGTGCGCGTGTGACTGAGTGTGCGTGTGACTGTGAGTGTGCATGTGACTGTGCGTGAGTGTGCGTGTGACTGTGAGTGTGTGTAACTGTGAGTGTGCGTGTGACTGTGAGTGCGCGTGTGACTGTGAGTGCGCGTGTGACACTGTGTGTGTGATGTAGGCATGTGACTTAGGCGTGTGACAGTGTGTGTGTGTGTGTGTGTGTGTGTGTGTGCGTGTGACACAGGGTGTGTGCGTGTGACAGTGTATGTATGAGTGCGCGTGTGTGTGACACAGGGTGTGTGTGACTGTGTGTGTGACACAGGAGGAGAGTACGAGTATATATGAATGACAGATGGAAATGCTGGGCCCCTCCTCCACCTTGATCGGGTGCTCGTTGTAGCAGGACAAGCCCTCCCCGGAGTCCTCCTGTGAAGTTGTCCTGGGATGACTCGGGCCCCCCCACTTCCCCAAAGCGGGGCGGATCCTCGTCTTCCTCCTCGGCCCCCCTCAGCTCCTAGGTCTCCTCCATCAGCTCCCCTCCCCTGCACGGGGGGTCCAGGGGGAGAAGCAGGATCCCGGGACTCGGGTCGGGCAGGATCCCTGCACGTCCGCCTCCCCCCAGATATCCAGCAGGGCACGGGTCTCCATGTCAGACAGACATCCCGCCGGGCAGGGGGTCGGTGACTGGCCCGGAGATCAGCTACAAGCAGGAGGTAGGCATGTGAAGCAGCGGCAGCGCAGGGAGGTCTCCAAGCCGTGGCGTCCGTGAGCGTCGCTATGACTACCGCATGCGCGGCAGGTCAGCGGGCTCGGGGAACGGTGCATGTGCGGCATGGCAGCAGACGTGTGGGGGGAACAGCGCCGCTGCCAGCCGCTTTTACGCATCCGTGGCGTCAGCGGGCGGGTGGGGGGGGGAGCCGCGCTCGTTAGGAGCTGTGGCGGAGGTGAGAAATGTTGAGCGGGTGGGAGGGAGCGGCGCCGGTGGCTAGCGCCGCCGCCGCCGCATGTCAGTGGGTGTGTTGGGGGAGCAGTGGACGTTAGGAACAGTGCCGGCGGCGATGTGATTTGCCAGAACACAGCCCGGCCTCAACTGCCAGCACTTTGACGTCACATCCGTTTCATTTTCTGTATCCACTTTTTCCATTTTTGTCCCATTACAAATGAGGTGCCACTAAAGATGTTTCACTTCAATAAAATGTATATATTTTAAATTGAACATACTAATACATACAGTATACTGTATATACATATAACATAAGGATAGCCACACCACAAATATGCAAATATTTATTTTATTGGTCCAACGTAGCACACCCTCTCCAGTAGTCTGGTGTATAATTTATGGGTGTGCCCCAATTCCTTCACACACACACACACACACACACACACACACACACACACACACACACACACACACACACACACACACACACACACACACACACACTTTATCAGAATATATACTACTTAACTATACCAATTAGTTCAAGTTACATATTACATACAACCGCAGGGTATAAAACCAATGCCAATAAATCAATTGATTGGCACAGAGGCACACACCAATCCCCTTTGGGCATTGGTTGTCACTATGGCAGTCAATGGGCAACCTAAAAAAAACAAGCAACTAACATACATTACATTCAAATAAAAATAAGCATTTGCCAAAAAATGCATTGCTTGTCACTGTGCATATCTACAGCATTAAAGGGGCATAGATATGCAGATTGTCAGTCAATGGGCATCCTAAAAAATTAAAAAAAGCAATGAAATAAAATACGAATCAATGTTTTTCTTACCTTTGATGTCTTCACCCTCCAAATCCAACTCCAGCAGCAACCTCTGGACCGACGATGCAATGCTCCTCAACAGCCAATGGTCCTCCAGTAAGCTTTATTCTTCTTTATCTTCATCTGTATATTGTAATCCAATTGGGGGTGGATGTTGTTCTGTCGGCTTCTTTGCATCAAATGAGACGGGACAGGCCTTATATGAGGCCTGTGACATCACATTTATGTGTAAAATGGTACACCCCCAATGCAATTGGCTGGAGTACCATGTGACAGTTACATAGTAGATGCGGTTGACAAAAAACATACAGTACGTCCATCAAGTTCAACCTATGCTAAATTTAAACGACAGATACTTTATTCTATATTCATACTTACAGTATACTGATCCAGAGGAAGGGAAACCAAAAACCCCAGTGAAATATCATCAATGATATCATACAAGGGGAAAATAAATTCCTTCCCGACTCCAAGAATTGGCAATCAGATTACTCACTCGATCAACATCCTTCCCATGTATACTTATTTGGTATATCCCTGTATACCTTCCCTGTGTAAAAAGATGTCCAACCTTTTTTGGAATAAATCTATTGTATCTGCCCTCACAGTCTCCATGGGTAATGAATTTCACATTTTAACTGCCCTTACTGTAAAAAAACCCTTTCCTTTGTTGCTGGTGAATTCTCCTTTCCTCCAACCTTAAGGGATGACCCCAAGTCCTTTGTGCTGCCCGTGGGATGAATAGTTATTTTGAAAGCTCCTTGTACTTTCCCCGAATATATTTGTATATAGTTATCATATACCCTCTTAGACGCCTCTTTTCTAATGTAAATAAATCTAATTTGGCTATCCTCTCCTCATAAGTTAGAGTGTCCATCCCCTTTATTAATTTGGTGGCTCTTCTCTGCACTATTTCTAGTTCCATAATGAGTATATCTCCCAATGCGATTGACTGTAGAACTATGTGATGGCAGACATTTTTTTTAAAGGATGTGACATCATCCCTTTAAGATGTTACATTGTACTCTAACCAATTAGATTGGGGGTGTACCATGTGACGTATCATATGGTACACCCCCAATCAATTGGTTGTAGTACCATGTGATGGCAGCCATTTTTTTCAGGTGACGTCATCTTAAAGGGAGGGAAGCATATCCTTCCTTCCTTATTGGCTGGTTTCCCTCCCTTTTCATGTCACATTGGGGGTGTGCCATTTGACACTCAAATGTGACGCAACAGGCCTTATATAAGGCCTGTCCCATTTGATGTCAAGAAGCCAACGGGACAATTTCCCACCCCAATTGGATTACAATATACAGATGAAGATAATGAATAAAAGAAAGAAGAAAGGAGCTTACCGGAGGACCATCGGCTGCTGAGGAGCATTGCGTCATTGGTCAAGAGGTTGCTGCTTGAGTAGGATTTGGGGGGTGAAGACATCAATGGTAAGAAAAACATTGATTGTATTTTATTTTATTGTTTTATTTATTTTTTAATGATGCCCGTTGACAGCAATGCATTTTTTGGCAAATGCTTATTTTTATTTAAATGTAATGTGCTGTATTTTTGGTGCTTGTTTTTTTTTTAGGTTGCCCATTGACTGGCACAATAGCACACTGCCACTATGGCAATCAATGGGTTTATTGGCATTTTGTAAAATTGAAATTGAATGCCTTTTATTTTGCCATAGTGGGAATAGTGGCAACCCATACCCATAGGGCATGGGTGTGCCACTGTGCCAATCAATGATTAGAGGAGGCAGGGGTAGTTGCCCCAGGGAGGGTGTAGGCCTCCCGGGTGGGTAGCGGGAGAGGGGGTTAATAGCTAAGGTGATTAAAGGGTTAGTGGCCAGTTAGTTTTTTTATTTTACTGTTGGTGCCCACTAAAGAAGAGGAGGACGAGGACAGTCTTCATCCTGGCAGGGGTAAGTGGAACTTTACTATATGCTAGCTGGGCAAATTAGCTATTATCCAGATATGGATACTAGGGATTTTGCCCATTAATGTACTGTATGTGTTGGGGGAGGGGGCATGTTCAATGTATTGTATTGATGTTTGTATTGTAATGTTTATTGGGGGCAGAGGAGGTGGGTGAAGAGAGTAGATGCCCCATGGTGGGTGGCTAGGACTCTCGGGTGGGTAGTGGGAGGGTTTAACCCTTTCATTACCATAACAGTTACTACCGCTAAAGTAATGAAGGGGTAACCCCTCCCGCAACCTTCCTGGTAGGCCTAACCACCAACCCTGGGGCAACTACCCCCTTCTCTCACCCCCTCTACCCCCAATAAATGAGGTAGTCTGGTTTAACCCATTCATTGCCTTAGCTGTTAGCTGCTACGGTAATCAAGCTGATTTTATTTTGATAACAAATTATTGTAGCAGAGGGTCTACAGAGCTGAACTTCATTGATTTCAGGTCTGGGGACCCCCTGCTTTCTGAGTTACAGGCCCCGTTATGGGGTGCCAGTAACCCTCTGCCTTGTTTAAATCTCCCAACTATGTGGGCTGTGACACGGGAGAATTTAAGCATGGCCGCTGGGATACCGGCATACTATAACAGGGCCTGTAACTCGGTAAGCAGGGGGTCCCCGGACTTGAAATCAATGCAGTTCAGCTCCGGAGAACCCCTGCTACAATAATATGTTACTAAAATAAAATCCCTGCAATCGTCTTTTAGAGGCACGCAGGTAGATAGACTGATTCAGTCTATCTCTTACTCTGCGTCTCTTGCAGACAGATGGAACCTGGTAGGATTCACACCGCGTGAGTCCCATTACAACGCAGGGACCCCGCTGTGTTAATCCGATGGGCCATTACAGTCTGCTGTGGACTCTAAAGCAGAGTGTCCATGAGATGGCGGATGATGTTCCTCAGACAGCGGAACAGAACTGGCAGTTGCACCTGTATGTTCCTTCAACATTTAGTTTTTTTTAATGCATTTAAAATTGCTGCAGTGTAGACAGCATCAAATGCTATTTTGTAATCTACATATCCTAAAATGAGTGATAAATTATTTTTAGAGAGGGGCGAAATATTCTTGGAAATTTGAATCCGCCACAAATTGGTCAGGTCCTTTCTGCTGTGGATCAGTCTCAGAAAGGCAGATATTTTCTTTTTACGATCAGTGAAAATCAGATTGACGGATTACAAAAATCGGAGGAGGAGCTTAATTTAGTTTCATATATATATATATATATATATATATATATATATATATATATATATCACAAAAATTAAGTAGCGCTAAAGAGGATGTGAAATAACCCATAAAATGATCAATTATAATAACATATTTAAAATATTAAAATAAATTAAAATTACCACAATTTAACCTAATAATATCTACAAACCATAACGTGATAGTGAAAAAAAAGGAAAATCCAAATTGAATGTTCCACTCAAACAAAAAATCCAGAGAGAAATATAGTCCCAATAGAAGATCCAGGGAGCGTCTTTGCAGCTTTAAGGGGAGTGGTATAGCCAACCACTTTTGGAATCTATGAACAAAAAACAAACAAAAGCGCAAGCTCCATAGCACGTAACTGAGTAAAAAATAAGGTACATTTATTTAAAAAATCAGCAACCCATAAGAATGTGCACTTACAGGATTTCAAACAGAACCATTCGTGGGAGAGAAATCTCTATTGTGGTCATCTGCGGTGGTAGGGTGAGTCCCAGGTTTGCAGAGTGGATGTAAACAGCCCAGGTTCACCATGAATAGACAGCAAGATATAAAGGCATCCAATGCCTGCACGTCCTTTGCTCCTTCATACAATGATTGCTAACACTTGAAATTACCGCCAGCCGGAGGGCAGGGAAGCCAGGGACTCCAAATACACCAACACAAACGCGATGACGTCACAGCTCTACGCGTTTCGTCACACTGTGGCGACTTCGTCAGGAGTTATGTGATTGTCAGGGACAGCCAGTTAAATAGGCTCGAACAAGTAAACCTATTTTCACATTGGTACTAAGTTTCACCACAAATCGTATAACTCTAAAATTACTATAAATATCAACATTACAATGAATAACAACAAAAAAAACATCAATAATTATGTTGTTCACATCATACAATGAAAATAGCTAAAACTAAACAATTTAATTATGTATAAACTCAACTAACACAATGACACAGTTCTAGAGCACCTAGGAATAAAATTATTTTTGCCCCTAGTTCCTGGGCTTCCCCCCACTCGACCACCACCGAGTCCCCGAATCCTGGACCCCCGATAAGGGTCGAACCAGATAGAGCGGGTCGCGCCATAGACTTTGCCGGCGGCGGCAAAAACGGCTCTGAAAAACGACTATGTGGAAAAAGCTGGAATTTGGTACTCCATATCTCCGGTTCTGGAGGGCTCAGCGGATCAAGGTTTGGGGTATCTGTAGCCACTGCTCCGGCATCACTGCAGAACCATCCTTGACCCGCCTGGACCAACCCGACGGAGTATGGACCCCCTTGAAGGTTCGGGACTTTTCCCATAGACTTCAATGGCAGAAAAACCCCATTGACTTCAATGGCGGCGATTTACCATTGAAAGTCTATGGCGGAGCTGCCCGTTGTTTTCAATGGGGATTTAGTGAAAAGCTGAGATTTCTTTTTTTAGAGGAGATTTTTGTATTAAAGTGAAAAATGATTTAATGTGCATTTGTGTAACTCCGGTTCCGTAGGTCATAGCAAGTCGCTTTTTGGACCATACTGTGTCCAAGTTCTGGCAATGAGAACTGGGAAGTTTGGACCTGCTAAACCCAACGGAACCGGATATTTTAATACGTCTATGTTTTATGCTTAATACTGTATTCTAAGGTATGGATAAGTTCCAGAGGAAATTCCTTGGGCCATAAGGTAGCAGATGGCCCTAGAGGCGACCGAATGTCTAGGACTTAAGTATTGTTCAAAGGGTTTTGTCACCCTCACTGTTTATTTGAGGCTCAAACTAGAGCAGTTTTTAAGTGTTCCATTTAACACCTTCCAACAAAGGTTTTCCTGCCAGAAAGCCAAATGGGTAGACTGGCTGGCATTCCATTTGCATATGTGGGGCTACAGAAATGAGACCCCAGAGTTCTACTGCGCCTGTGCCAACTAGCAGGGGGGCATGTGTTGAAATGTGTTCCCATGTCAAAGATTGGCTGGAGGTAATTGAAAACCAATCACAGGTACTTAATGTTACAGATAGAGGGACAAAGGGTTTATAAACTGCTGTCCACCCATATATCCTTTGTCTTCGTTTGCTGATATGGTTACCTGATATCACCTGAATGATTTCCTGATTGCTGAGAGAAATGCTACATCATACTTCTCATTCCCAAACCCCACTGTAAGTGTACTTCTTGTTTGTTGCTGTATTATCTTGTGTGTTCACCCATCCTAAGGAATATACTCACTTTATTATATCTTAAGCCTCGTTCAGTTCAAACCCAGTTATTTTTGTGTAATATTAATAAGCCTGTGGAAGCTATCGTCACAGGCGTATTAATAAAACTGGTGGCAGCTGGCGGGACTGAACTGGACCTGGATTACAGTATTCTGTGGGGTACTGTGATCCAGTGGGAACTTGATGGTAATTGCAAGTTCCTGGGACTAAAGATATTGAACACACAGTAGTGCAACAAGTAACGCAAGTTGTCACACCACCTCACTGCTGCGACCCAGAACCATGAGTGACGAGGAGAGCAACTATTACCTGAGAACTAGAACTCAGCTAAGAGAAAAGTGCCATGCCTATGGACTGGAATATGCAGACCAGGAGGTTGAGGATATGGTTGCCGCAATCACAGCCTATGAAGCCGAGCATCCAGAGGCTCTGGAGACAGCTCAGCTTGCCCTTATACCACCGCCCGGAGATCAGGGACTGAACCCAGTGCCGGGCCGGCAGAATCCCGGGGAGGGACCAAGTGCACCCCCCAGGACAAGTGCGACAGGAGGGGCGCTGATGGCTGCAGCTACCAGCCCGTTTACCCCTGAGATGTTGGCACTGATTACAACTTGGGGAGACCGGGGGACAGCGGAGGAGCGGCTACAGTTTATCTCTATGGCAGTGAACAGACCCGCTTATTGCCCCCCGGTCCGACCCCCCAAAGATGGACTCCAACTGGACAAGCACAGTCTCACCAAATATGTGGAGGGCACTGATCGGATTGACATGTTTCTAAGGAACTTTGAAACGCAGTGCCGGCGGTACGGGGTGCTTCCCCAGCATAGGGTTGCATGCCTGGACCCGCTACTCTCCGGCTTGGCTAAACAGACTTTGATGGCGCTTACAGAGGAGTTTGCTGATGACTATGACCACCTGAAAGAACTTTTGCTGTTTCAGCACGGTTTTACCCCTGAAGCTTACCGGGGTAAGTTCCGGCTGGAGGAGAGGCACCCTCAGGAGACCTATGTCACTTATGTGACCCGCATGGCTTTGTACGGGTTACACTGGGTGGAGGGCTTTGAGGCTAGACCTCATCTTTCAGGAGCAGCTCATGCAGCAGTGCCCGCCGGCGGTGAGGGCTTTTGCGTATGATAAAAAGCCCAAGACCTACACCGAGGCGGCGAGGATGGCAGATGACTATGTGGTCAGCCGGTCCCAGATGACCACCAAGGTACCAGCCAAAGCGGTAACCCCACCGGCGCCAGCCAAGAAAGCTGTGAGTACCCCCCAGTGGACCCAAAAGCCGCCTGCGGGCAGCGGGTCACAGAAGGCGGGAGAGCTCCGGCATGAGCGCCGGTGCTACAATTGCAACAGTACTGTTCACCTCAGACCAGATTGCCCAGAACCCCTGCGTTCCAACGGACCCTATCGAGGGCAACGCACCCCAGCTGCGAAGCTGGTAGCCCGCGTGCGGGTGGCTTCCACCAAAGAACCAGGACCGGTCATGGAAACAACTCCCAGCGAGACGTCCCATGTCACCCCTACCCCGGTTTCATCGGTGCCTACAGCCAGGAGCGGAGGACATCACCGCGCAGACCTGCAGCCGACGGACGGCAGGAGCAAGCATCTCACCCCGGTCACAGTCGGTGGCCGGCAAGCAGTCGGCTTGCTTGATTCAGGAGCTGCAGTGACCCTGGTCCAACCTGATATGGTCCGTCCAGAGGAATTGCTCCCAGGCCCTGGGATGCAGATCACTGTGGCTGACGGAGAGCCACGTTTCCTGCAGGTGGCCTGCATTTTTTAGATTGGGGGGTGGGCAAGGGTGTGCGGGAGGTGGGGGTTTTACCAGGTTTGGATGCTGAAATTCTTTTGGGCAACAACCTGGGACCGATGACCTGCACCTACGACCGTGTGCCCCAGCCCGCTGCAGTGGCGGCGGTTACCCGGAGCCAGACCGCGGCAATGCCGGCAGTGGCCACCCCAGTCCCCCAGCCTTTGGGACCAACGTTAGCAGAGGGCGTAGAGGAGCCTGGGGAGGTAAGCCAGGATCAGTTGCAACCACAGGCTGACGTACTGTTTCCCCTTACCCTGTCCCCTTCCCCTGACAATGACATGACTGGGGGGTGGCCAGATTTAGGAGCCCAGTTTAGGGATGCAGTGAAGACAGACCCTACCCTGGCCGGCATGAGACTTCGGGCGTCCGAATCTCAGGCAGGGGAGGGCACTGAGCGCTGCCTATGGCATAAGGGACTCCTATACAGAGAAGAAGGGAACCCGGGGATAGAGAAGGGATTGACTGGTAAGCGACAGTTAGTAGTACCCCAGGGGTACCGACAGCAATTGTTACGGGTAGCTCACTCTATTCCGTTAGCGGGACATCAGGGGGTCACCAGGATGCGAGCCCGGTTATTACAGCGTTACTACTGGCTGGGGGCATCCCGAGATGCGAGCAATTTCTGCCGCTCTTGTGATGCCTGCCAGCGAGTGGGTAAGGCGGGTGACCGTGTAAAGGCACCCCTGAAACCCCTACCGATAATAGGGGAACCCTTCCAGAAGGTAGCGATGGACCTGATAGGACCCCTCATGATTCCTAGCAGGTCAGGGAAGCGCTACATCCTCACGGTGGTGGATTTTGCCAACCGGTACCCTGAGGCGGTAGCGCTGGGCACCATAAGTGCCAAGACAGTGGCAGCAGCTCTGCTGAACATTTTTGCTAGGGTAGGTTTCCCTAGTGAGATCCTAACCGATCAGGGGTCGCAGTTCATGAGTGAACTGTTACATTGTCTCTGGGATGCTTGCGGTGTACAGCACCGGCGCACTACCCCTTACCATCCCCAAACAAACGGATTATGTGAGAGGTTTAATGGTACCCTGAAGCAGATGCTTCGGACCTTTATAGAGGCGGAGGGGAAAGACTGGGAGATTCACCTGCAGCACTTGCTGTTTGCATACCGAGAGGTACCACAAGAATCTACAGGCTTTTCCCCCTTCGAGCTACTATATGGCCGCAGGGTACGTGGACCTCTGGACCTCTTCCGTGAGGGATGGGAAGGGGAGACTACTGCTACTGATGCTTCAGTGATCCAGTATGTAGTAGATCTCCGAGACCGGTTAGAGATGCTTATGGGGGTGGCCCAGGATCACCTCAGGGCTGCTCAGACCAAGCAGAAGCAATGGTATGACCAGCAGGCCCGTAGCAGAGAATTCATCCCAGGACAGCAGGTGCTTGTTCTCAAACCCACTCGGGAGAACAAGCTGATGGCTGCCTGGTCGGGACCGTACCCGGTTATCCGAAAGGTGAATGAGTGCAACTATGTTGTACAGGTAGCGCCTGAGAGGCACAAGACATATCACATTAATATGCTAAAGGAATACAGAGCACCGAGTATGGGAGCAGTAATGGCCATTTGTAGCCCGCTGCTGGAGGATCCGGCGAGCAATGCTCTGCCTGATCTCCTAGGGGAGGCAAAGCAAGGAAACACTGTTGAGCAGGTAGAGATAGGGGCACAGTTGAGTGCTAGGCAGAAGGGAGAAGCCAGGGACATGCTAGCTCAGTATAGCACCCTCTTCACTGACATGCCAGGGACCACACATCTCACCAAACACCCAGTACACACAGGGGACCTGCAGCCTCTGCATAAGCACGCTTATAGAGTGTCAGCAGAGGTCAAGACCAGTATGGAAAGAGAGATAGAGGAGATGCTGACCCTAGGGGTAACTACTCCGTCCCAGAGCCCTTGGGCAAGTCCAGTAGTCCTAGTGCCTAAGAAGGACAAAACCACCAGGTTTTGTGTGGACTACCGGTTGCTCAACGCTGGGACGGTGTCAGATGCTTACCCCATGCCCCGCATGGATGAGTTACTAGATGAACTCGCGGGGGCAAAGTATCTGACCACCATGGATTTGAGTAAAGGTTATTGGCAGATTCCCCTGACCCTGGAGGCTAGGGATAAGTCAGCATTCATCACTCCAAGTGGCCTCTATGAGTTTTTGGTGATGCCATTTGGGATGAAGAATGCCCCGGCTACTTTCCAACGCCTGGTCAATAGGTTACTGGAAGGGATGCAGAGCTATGCCAGGGCTTACTTAGATGACATTGCTGTCTTTAGTAATTCCTGGGAATCCCACATACTGTAGGACATGTAGCTGCGGTGCTGGATATTATCCGGGAGGCTGGGCTTACCTTAAAACCCACTAAGTGTATGGTAGGGATGGCAGAAGTCCTGTACTTAGGGCACAGGGTAGGTGGAGGGCATCTCAAACCAGAGCCAGCCAAGGTAGAAGCCATAGTTCAGTGGCCTGTTCCAAAAACTAAGAAACAGGTCATGGCATTTTTGGGCACCGCAGGGTACTACAGGAAATTTGTCCCACAGTACAGTGCCGTGGACAAACCCCTGACTGATCTGACTAAGAAGCAACTGCCTGTGCTTATTACCTGGACTCCTGCCTGTGAAACTGCTTTCCAGGCACTGAAAGCTGCGCTTGCTGAGGCCCCCATCCTGGCTGCCCCAGATTATACCAAGCATTTTCCGATTCAGACTGATGCCTCAGACTTTGGTGTGGGGGCTGTGTTGAGCCAGGTGGGGGACGACGGCAAAGAGCACCCTGTGGTGTATCTCAGTCGCAAACTGCTCCCCAGGGAGGTGGCATATGCCACCATTGAAAAGGAGTGCTTGGCCATTGTGTGGGTACTCAAAAAGCTCCAGCCCTATGTCTATGGGAGGGCTTTAACGGTCATCACAGACCACAATCCCCTGAGTTGGCTACAGAGGGTATCAGGGGAAAATGCCAAACTGCTGAGATGGAGCTTGGCTTTGCAAGAATTTGAATTTACCATTCAGCACAAAAAGGGCAGTGAAAACAGCAATGCTGATGGACTTTCACGCCAGGACTATCCCTCTGAGACTGAATTCATTAATGGTGCCAGCAGTGCCCCACTCCCCGTTAGGGCCTGTGGGCCACAGGACACGCATTAAGAAGGGGAGGTGTATAGGGAGAAAGGGGGTGGCCCGGTATTAAAGGGGTTGCACCCCATTTGGCCACCCCTGACCGCACCAGGGAGACAAGGGGTTAACTGGACTGAGGTCCAGAAATGTGATGTAACCCTTGTTATGACCTGTAAATGTATTTTCCCCTGTTCCCCTGTTCCATTGTAATGTCTGGGTTAATCAGTGTCTGCATCACACACACACTAGAATCCATCCGGGAGCACAAGGGTTAATAGTTCTTTAATGATTATAGCTCTTTGTGTAGTTTTCCCGCCTTTTCAGGCACCATTTTGCAGGTCCCCATTGGCCGCCATTAGGGCTCAATGCATTCCAATGGAAAATTGTGCTGTTTTAGTCCTGTTTCCTGTAAAGACCAGCAGGTGGCGTCCGAGAGGGAGAGCGGCGGTTTCCCATTGAAAGTCAATGGGCCCATTGAATTCAATGGAGATGCCTCGAGGTACCCTTTCGAAGAACGAGTTGGCTGCCGTCCAGACCGCAAACCGCAAAGCGGATACAATGTCCTTTAAAAGAGCTAAAATCACTTGAGTCAAGTTCAACGTCAATTAGCGTGGGAATAAACAGTTCTAGAGCACCTAGGAATAAAATTCTTTTTGCCCCTAGTTCCTGGGCTTCCCCCCACTCGACCACCACCGGGTCCCCAAATCCTGGACCCCCGATAAGGGTCGAACCAGATAGAGCGGGTCGCGCCATAGGCTTTGCCGGCGGCGGCAAAAACAGCTCTGAAAAACGACTAAGTGGAAAAAGCTGGAATTTGGTACTCCCTATCTCCGGTTCCGGAGGGCTCAGCGGATCAAGGTTTGGGGTATCTGTAGCCACTGCTCTGGCATCACTGCAGAACCATCCTTGACCCGCCTGGACCAACCCGACGGAGTATGGACCCCCTTGAAGGTTCGGGACTTTTCCCATAGACTTCAATGGCAGAAAAACCCCATTGACTTCAATGGCGGCGATTTACCATTGAAAGTCTATGGCGGAGCTGCCCGTTGTTTTCAATGGGGATTTAGTGTAAAGCTGAGATTTCTTTTTTTAGCGGAGATTTTTGTATTAAAGTGAAAAATGATTTATTGTGCATTTGTGTAACTCCGGTTCTGTAGGTCATAGCAAGTCGCTTTTTGGACCATATTGTGTCCCAGTTCTGGCAATGAGAACTGGGAAGTTTGGACCTGCTAGACCCAACGGAACCGGATATTTTAATACGTCTATGTTTTATGCTTAATACTGTATTCTAAGGTATGAATAAGTTCCAGAGGAAATTCCTTGGGCCATAACGTAGCAGATGGCTCTAGAGGCGACCGAATGTCTAGGACTTAAGTATTTTTCAAAGGGTTTTGTCACCCTCACTGTTTATTTGAGGCTCAAACCAGACCAGTTTTTAAGTGTTCCATTTAACACCTTTCAACAAAGGTTTTCCTGCCAGATGGGTAGACTGGCTGGCATTCCATTTGCATATGTGGGGCTACAGAAATGAGACCCCAGAGTTCTACTGTGGCAACTAGCAGGGGGCATGTGTTGAAATGTGTTCCCATGTCAAAGATTGGCTGGAGGTAATTGAAAACCAATCACAGGTACTTAATGTTACAGATAGAGGGACAAAGGGTTTATAAACTGCTGTCCACCCATATATCCTTTGTCTTCGTTTGCTGATATGGTTACCTGATATCACCAATGCTACATCATACTTCTCATTCCCCAACCCCACTGTAAGTGTACTTCATGTTTGTTGCTGTATTATCTTGTGTGTTCACCCATCCTAAGGAATAAACTCACTTTATTATATCTTAAGCCTCGTTCAGTTCAAACCCAGTTATTTTTGTGTAATATTAATAAGCCTGTGGAAGCTATCGTCACATGCACATTCTTATGGGTTGCTGATTTTTAAATAAATGTACCTTATTTTTTAGTCAGTTACGTGCTATGGAGCTTGCGCTTTTGTTTGTTTTTTGTTCATATATATATATATATATATATATATATTTTTTGTGGGAGAAAAGGAAGACCCCGCATCCACAAGATAAATAATTGTGACTAAATACTGACTCTAAAGTTTCATCAATATGCAGTGATAAGTCGGTGGTGCTATAAGGGCAAATAAATACGGTGAGAGAAGGAAAGGGCCCCAAACAAAAGCACTCTAGTATGCCTATAAAGTACAAATTCACATAATCTTTATTTGATGGTTGTCACAGAACAAGGGTTAAAAAAAGCACAGAAAATATAAAATTGGGCATGGATCCCCTGTACGTAGCAAGACTTGACAAATCCTCCAGAAGTTAAATCCCAATAGGAACAAAACCAATATCAAAATTGACAACGATTGCACTCTAAAGTACCTGACAAGGTTGACAGAATGAAACAGACAACAGGCCAAACTGTGGTGGCTATGTCTAAGTGGTCAAATCACATGATAACAACACACTCTTATCCCCATAAGTCTCTAGGGTATGTCTAAAGTGACACAGTGTGTGAAAGGAGTTTGAAAGTGACACACAATATGAAGCCAAAAAAAGGGAGCACACCTAAACCCACATCTGTAGGTTGTGATACATCACCTAATGTCAGGTACACTGCAAAATGATGGAGGAGACAAGGAGCAGCCGCTCAGAGCATGATAACGTGTCCCAAAGGGGGGACAAACCAGGGGGTCCTGCCTACTAACCCTGCTCCTACGCGTTTCGTCCAAGAGCCTTCTACTGGCTTCTTCCCAGAATGTCATTTACCAGAATCCCTTGCTGCAGTGGAAGCGCTGTATGCTGGGTGACAATGGGGAAAGACAGGGTTGCAGACCTGTCTAAGACATGCAAATGAACATACAGTAATATTTACAGTTGCTTTATGCTTTACTGTGGAGGGTTTTTGTGACTTTTTTTACCCACCATAACCTTAATGACAGTGGTGATTACCTAGTCTAGTCTCAAACCTGCAAGCCATTAAGACCAGCCTCACACTGATGATACCCATCAAGGTTGAAACATGTATGTGAGTAGGTCTAATGGCTTTGCATCTCATCCCAGCCTCTGTTTAAAAGCTGTGTTTAAAACAGCATGCAGTGGCTTGAGGATTGGCTTGTGTAATATGAGCTTGAGACAAAAGGTGGCACTGAGTGCTCATTTGCATGTCATTTCCCAGAATCCCTTGCTGCAGTGGAAGCGCTGTATGCTGGGTGACAATGGGGAAAGACAGGGTTGCAGACCTGTCTAAGACATGCAAATGAACATACAGTAATATTTACAGTTGCTATATATATATATATATATATATATACATACACTTAGTTATGGTGAGTAAAAAAAGTGACAAAAACCCTAGCTGTGCTTAAAGCTGTGACCATGCAGCAAGCTTAAGCCTATTGGGAACCATGTTAAAAATGGTTTTGAAGCAAAAGGTGACACTGTGTGCCCATTTGCATGTCATTTCCCAGAATCCCTTGCTGCAGTGGAAGTGCTGTGTGCTGGGTGATAATGGTGAAAGGCGGGGTTGCAGACCTGCCTAAGACATGAAAATGAGCATACAGGAATATTTGCTATATATACACTACCGACATGCTTTATCACTCTGCGGCCAGATCCGCTAGTGGCCGCCCCTCGGCGTGCCGCGCGTCATAGACGCGCGGTCACGCGTCTTCGGGAGCGTGCGCCCCCTGCACGCGCGTCCAGGGGCTCCCCGAGGGAGCCCTGGTGTCCCGCGATCGCGGGACAGCGGCAGGGGGTTCCGGGGGACCCGGCGGACCCGGCAGCGGTAGGGAGAGCGCCCCGATCGGAGGGCGCTCTTCCGCTGCTTCGGCGCGCGCCCGTCACTCTCGGGCGCGCGCCAGGCTACTGCTGCGGCCAAGAACGGGCAAATGCTCGAATAAACTTGGCCGCAGCAGTATATATATATACACAGTGGTCGACAAATCACCAAAAAATCTACTTGCCGAACAAAAAAATCTACTCGCCACCTAGTACCACACGTGTGCTGCTAGGGCCAATAGGAGCTCGCCACGATGTTAAATCCACTCGCCCGGGGCGTGCAGATGTATAGGTTTGTCGAACACTGTATATATATATATATATATATATATATCAAAAAGAAAAGAAACAGGCGCACACCTAGTGCATTAACATATAACAAATAGTTTATAGAACAATAAAATCAGTCAAATGCCCACTCACAAAGGTACAGGGTTTAAAAGCAGGTATGAGATAGACTGAGGTTGTCACTTTCCCACGAACATTACCATTGCTGGTTGAGAGACGTTGCAGGCTGTGTGAGGCTGAGAAAAACGCTGGATCCTTTTCCCCCGGTGGCTCACTGACCAGAAGCAAGGAACTGGGGGTGCTGGTTCCCGGAGGGATTTCCTGTGCGGGGCACCCGACCGGAGGGACGTCACTTCCGGTTGCTCGGACCACACAGAGAGCAGACAGGAGAGGACGCCATTGCTGATATCGGACGGCAGTACTGGCTTATGAGAGCCTATCTCATACCTGCTTTTAAACCCTGTACCTTTGTGAGTGGGCATTTGACTGATTTTATTGTTCTATAAATTATTTGTTATACGTTAATGCACTAGGTGTGCGCCTGTTTCTTTTCTTTTCTTTTTTCATAGGTATCATCAGGGAGTAGTGACCCCTTTGAAACGGGCTGCCTTATACCTGGATGCTTTATTTTGGAAC